>NW_024582631.1:833186-842551 GCF_018398535.1 Haplochromis burtoni
GTGTGTGTGTGTGTGTGTGTGTGTGTGTGTGTGTGTGTGTGTGTGTGTGTGTGTGTGTGTGTGTGTAACTATCTTCAGGATTTTGTACTATTGAGTTTTTTGGCGATCCCTGCTTGTCCCTCAAGTCATGTCACCGTGTCTTCTGGCCTAGTCTCACCTCTGTGTGGTCCCTGTGGAAATCAGTCTTGTCTCCATGTTTTTTGACTTTTCTGTCTGTGTCTCTGTCTCCACATATCAGTCTCGTTCTTCTGCGCCCCATCTCAGCTGGTCTCCCTCTTTAGTTGTGTCAAGTCCCTCCTCAGTGTTTGTTTATTCTATACCTGCTTCAAGTGGTATGTCTTGAGTCAGGTCTTTGTGTTTATGCTTCCTGTTTTATTTTGATAGTCCCTTGTCCTGTGTGTTATGCTCTGCTTTGTCTTTCGGTGTCTTATTAGTCAGATTTAGCTACCCGTGTTCCCGAGTGTGTTCCATCTCCCCTGATTATCTCCTGTGTGCATTTACTTCCTTGTCACGTGGTGGTCATTCCTCTTTGTGTTATTCCTAAGTATCTGCTTACCTTTAGTTAAATGTATTTCCTAACCTCCTAAATCCAGCAATAAGGCTGATTTTCAGTTTAGTTCTGCATCTGAGTTCTGCACATTGAGTCCACAATTCTGCCTGCCACACAGCATCACATAACAGCATTTGCTTGTTAAAATGGAAGCTCTTTGAAGATGAGCTCAGTTAATAAAATCTGCACATGTATATATGTATCTTCATGCAGCAATCAGCAACAGTGGTTTACTCTGAAATTTATAGCGTGTGCTTGCTTTATAAACCAGCTTTGGTTATCCAAATTGTCCCTACCACTTAGGTGTAACACATCAACATACAGTTATCTGCTACAGAAGCAGAAGATGCATTGTTTGTGGGAGGTATATATCACAGATCACAAGAACAAAGATAATCATAAAGAGCTTTTTTTTTTCTTTTTTTTTCTTCAGTGTTCTCTGTATATACCACAGAATGTGGAGGTGGATAATGACTGTTATCCTAACCCTGTAATGCTCACACACTCAGTTTGTTTATGTTTTTAGCTCAAACAAAAAGAAGGCAAAGTGCATTTTGATGTTCACAGTGGCAGCAGAGTGATTTCTGTTGCTTTCCTGTTGTGCAATTTATTCTATTGCTGTTCTTCACTCTTTTCCTCCCTATACACTTGTTATTGGCAGCTGAGCTTCGTCACCTTTTGATGGTTGACGTAGAGGTTGATAATCAATCATTTATATTTTAAACAGAGTTTTGAAGAAAACAACAATGTGTTTTCTTTTGCAGATATTTTAAAGCTCACTGTGCGTGTTTGAGGGGGACAAAAAAGCCGTTGTAACTGCACATGACTTGACACTGATTTGCGCACTAAATGCAACATTGTTTACATGGGATGTGTATTAGAACATGTTAGTGTACTTCTTTCCAAGTGAACAGTATAATTGATCCCAGAGAAATCAAATTTCTTTGCACTATTAATAAATCATAAGCTGTCCAGTGTTACTGGACACAGTCATGCGAGATTTTGCAACACTGATTAACAATGAGAAAACCTGACGCCAGTTAAATACATGATAGGACACCGAAAATTGCTGTTAAGTCGAGTTTTGGGAAAACAAAACCAAGGACTAAAAAAATACTTATTTCGTTGTGTGAATATCAGACAACAGATAAAATGACTTCATTGTTTTGCAACACTGGGCTTTGTTGAGATTTCTTTGGGCAAGGCTTCCATTTACATATGATATGTTGCTATTAACTGCAGTGCACATCATGCAATACTGAAATTTGTAAAATAAAATTTGCAGTCTAGTGGAGCCAACATACTATTAAAACATGTAACTGACATTTTGTTAAAAATTTTTTTATCTTTCGATAGACTTTTTTGCCCTTGTTATACTTTTCATATCTGTTTAGAAAACTGATGTTAAGGTTAGTTTTCCTGGTAATGTTTATCAAAGTGAAACTTACTTAAAATGATTTCTCTCTTGCAGTGGGTGAAGAAAGAAAGATCTTGCAAATTGATGCTTTCATGTTTTCACATGTCAGACGTGTCTTTTGAGTAACCTTTTTTCCATTCCGCTTGTTTAGTAGTTGTCAGTCTTTTAATAACAATATTTACTGAATTTAATAAGGCTGCTCCACAACCCAAAGGAGCGTGCATCTGCATCTGCAGTTGCAGGATATAAAACAGGAGCACTGTCTCACTAAAAAGCTATACAATTGATAAAAGAGTGGCTTTAAAAGCATAGAAATGAAGCCAATGGGGAAATCTGGGAGTTTAGCTTCTCCGCCAGACCAATTGAATTACATTATCCTGAAATTTTATGATTGAAAACAGCTTTGAATGATGAAAAGTTTCATTGTAGTTAGTCCCTCTTTCCCTATAATGAACAACGACCTGTGAAATAAATATTTTTCTCAAAACCTAGTCTGAAGCTTGCACACAAGAATTTCACTCACATGTGCTGTATCAGTGTACCAATAAAGTGATTTGATAAAAGTGATTGTCCCACAAGTTTCTATATAAGCAAAGACAGCCCTTCCAAAAAACAAAATATAATTCAAAAAACACTTACATCAGTAATTGTAAGTCATTCACTTTTAAATCATTAAATCAGTAAGTAAATCTTTACTGTTTGATTGAATTATAACATTTGACTTATTGTAAAGATGAATACATGGACACATGTTTCATGTGAATATCTAAAATGACTAAGCAGTCACATAATATCTCCAATTTCTGCAGTGTTTCTTGAATAAATGGACTTTTAGGTTTACTTGCTGAATTATCATTTTCTTCTGCTTTTCGTGCTGCCGTTTGTGTGGTCATTTCAGCTGTTTCATTTGTGAGTGTGTGTGTGAATGTGTTTTTGCTGTGATGTTTATTTATTTTCTTAAATTAATTCCCTCACTTCAGGCACTTGAACATTTTAATAAAGTTATTATTATCCCCAGCTGGATGCACATTGAAGCGACTAGGATGA
Source organism: Haplochromis burtoni (assembly GCF_018398535.1). NCBI lineage: Eukaryota > Metazoa > Chordata > Actinopteri > Cichliformes > Cichlidae > Haplochromis > Haplochromis burtoni. The sequence goes on from NW_024582631.1 coordinate 836,201, forward strand.
GTGCCTAGCTTGAAGGCACAACAGACGGAAAAAAATCATTATTAAAACCTGTTAATCGACTTTCATCTCCTCTAGCCAGCTTTTGCCCTTGTTGTCTCTTTCCTCTTTAAATGTAGTCTCCACCTTGAAGGAAGTCTCCAGGATAACGTGACATGGTGGTTGTGCTAGTGAATGTGTATCTCTACCAAATTCTGTTTGTGTTTTTGCATGCAGTGTTATTTTTAGGTCATTCGAGGTAGCTGATTCTTATTCCTTTTTTGAGTCAAAAATTTACTTAATGGAAAGCTAGATTTCATTCTTCATTGGAGGCTCTTTCTCCTCCTTCACTCCTTTTTCGTCAGGGGATCAGATTTTATCCCTTCACATTTTGGCACAATCAGTGTTCATAGATAGCATTAGCTGCTTCTTCACCTGTTTCTCCCCCCCGTATCTTCTGGTTCCACTGGGAAAACACAGGCCTTAAACTACACACTGTTAATCACTTTCTTCTCTTCAGGTCCATTAGCAGACCGCTCGAGCTCCTGCTGAGAGGAAATACATGTAGGGTACAAGCAGAAAGCAGAGAGTGGCCTGTAAAATGAGTAAGGGCTGGTAAATGAGTGATTGGACATTTTAATTAGGTTAAAAGGTTCCACTGTACACTTAGCATCACTAAACTAGTCTGCCAGAATGCCTCAGTTTATCATCAAGGTCTGTCTTTGGTTTGGCTTTCTACAGACTCTAATTCATATCTGCAGGGATCATTCTGTGAATAACTGAAGAGCTGAAATATGAATCTAAAAACTTAACTACTGTTATAACTTGCGCATTACTTTTCTCAGTTTATATATACTAACGTATCGGAAGTTACATGACTACTTTTTAATGCACAGGTACAATACACAATCTGTACTTTTCTAATTATTCTAAATATTCTTAACTATTTAAACATCTTTCAGTATCCTGCTCTGTTTGCACACTACAACCTGGGATTGACACTTATCTGTACTTTCATTTTAATAACTGTACAGTACTGTTTTGGTAACTATTGTCCATGATGTAAATATGTAAAGAAATTTGTGTTTTTATTCTATTCCTATGTCTTGTTCTGTTTGTATATGTGTTTTTTGTTTTTTTGTTTTTTGCTGCTGCTGCTACAACCAATTGTGGGACAATTAAAGGATTATTCTATTCTTCTATTCAATGACCATCCCTTCTAAATATCAGAACACATTTTATTTTTTGTTGTTCTTTTTGTTTAGTAATGATTCCTCCTGCATGACTTTTCCGTGCTTCTGTCTGTGCACTCATTCTAGCATCCTCTTCCTCATCTCTCCAGGTCATTTATGTTATAATCATTTATGTTATTATGTTAAAAAAAAGCAAAACAAAGGCATTACAAGAGGGACCTAATCAAGAAATACACAGTACCAGGCAGGATGTGACAAAGATTAGAGGGACACTCAGACAATAGATACACAGCAGGTAAAGAGGGTGTGAGCACAGTGTAGACTAATCACACAAGACAAGGGAAGTAGAACTGAATACAAAATGCAGGGAACAAGAGATCGTCAAAATAAAACAGGAAATAAATAATAATGAGACACAAACTCAAACACCCGGATTTGAGAGAGAGAAAAAAAGAGCATGGAAACAAGACTGACTACATAGAGGAGACACAAATAATGTAACTGGGACCAACAGAGGGAAATCCATAAGCTCAAGAAAACAAACAGATTATTAACAGAAACAGAGTAAAATGCACATGGTTTGTTTGAATGAGAGAGAATGAATAAGTTCTTTAAATAAATAGTTCAGGTCCAGGTGTGCCTTAAGAATTTTTTGGCAGCTATACATTATTATTAAAATGTACAACTGCACAAAAGATTGTTAATACTGAATTGTTATTTTTATAGTCATCTGGTGATGTTGTAGCTAAATGGAGGGGATTTTTGAAAGTATCAGACTTCAAAGGTCCTGACTGAGTCTAAAGAGATTAATATTTTTTTTGCCGCAACCTTTCCAAAAATCTCTTCTGCTGGGGAGTTTAGCTAAACCAAACAACTCTTCAGAGATAAATATGCTTTTTTTGTTAAGAGCTGTTTGGGTCTGAATGATGTGAATCTGAATCTGAACGAGTTTAACTATCGAAATCAGAAATCTCTCATAAAAAAAGAAAAAAATCAAAGAAAAATGTTGTTTAACTTTTGAGATATAGGCCCCATTGCTGAGATTTGCATATTAATGAAACAGCTGCACACCGTTTGCTACCAACTCAGTGTGATACTCAATGACACTTTTGTTTTCTTATAATATTTTTCCTAGTGCAAAATCCTTATCCACTGCAAATATAAATATGGCTGCAGTATCACTTATGTCAAAACCTCCGATTTTTGGCCACATGAAAATGCTTTATTGCTCAATATTTTAAGGCTGCAGAGGCATGAGGTCTTTGTTTTTAACACTTGGTAAAAGCGCCTGTGATTCACTGTGGTAGAAGTTGCTGATGCTTCTGAATTATACTATGTGTTGGATTGTGCTGGTGGGATCAGAAAGATTTACTTGTCTGAAATTCTTTTCCGCTGATTTATTTCTCAATGATGTTGTAGTTTATGCTAATAACATTAGTGTCAGCAGCTCTGACAGTGTGGCCTTGGTTTGCTGAGTCACAACGTCACCTATGCAGAAGAATTATTCTGATGGAGGCTGAATGCTATATCTTTGTCACTTTTACATTGCGAAGGCTGCCTTGAGAGCTATTAAAGCTGTAAAAGATCATGTACAGCTACCTTCCGCGCTGTCAGCACATTGAGCTGCTGGAGGCATGACACACTATTATTAAAAAATATATCCTCATTTGATGTTTCAGTGATGATGGTGGAGAGTCTGGTTTATTAACATGTCTGTTCAACATCTCCCTACAAAACGAATCCACTGATATAGAAGTTTGTAGGAAAGGTGAAATTCTGATGGCTTTATGAGTGAGAACTATGTGTTTGTGTATAAGATGTGCATCTCCAGTGTGGCTAGAGCTCATCAAAGTTTTGTTGTCCAAAAACCCATCATTTTTAATCACATCAACACGTGCAGTGTTTGCTTTAAGAGTGTTTTTGAAGAACTATGCAGATGGTCAGGAGGAGTTTCACTGTGCCTTGTAGATTAATAGAAAGCATATAATAGGATGTCAAGAGTGGAACTGGGGTATTGCATTATGAAGTTGGGGCATGTATGAAGAAATCGAGATAGTGGTGAGTGTGCAAGTAGGAGTAACAGAGTTCAAAGTAGGGATTACATCAGCAACCTGCGGTGAGCTCCTTCTTATTTGTAGTGGTGATGGGTAGGCTGACAGATGAGGTCAGGCAGGAGTCTCTGTGGACTCTGATGTATGCACATGACATTGTGATCTGTGAGAGTAGGGAGCAGGTGGAGGTATATACTGGAAAGAAGATGAATGAAAGTCAGTAAAAGCGAAACATAATATGTGTGTGTGTGAGAATGAGAAGGAGACAGTTAGAAAGGTGAAGGTGCAAGGAGTAGAAGTAGTGGAGGTAGATTTTAAATCGAGTTTAAATACCTGATCTAAAACCTCCAAAGCAATGGACGGTTTAGAAGTTCAGGAGAGGGTCCAGGCAGGGTGGCAGAGTTGGATGGACATGAGTGACAGTGTAATTTATAACAGAAAAATAGAAGCAAGAGTGAAAAGAAAGGTTTACAGGGGAAGTGAGACCTGCTGTTATGTATGGATTGAAGATGGTGGCACTACTAAAAAGACCAGTAATGTACGATATGCTAAGATTGCCATTGGGAGTGAGCAGAATCCTAAATGAGAGCATCAGAGGGACAGCTCAGGTTTAGCATTTTAGCAATGAAATTAGAGAGGCGAGACTGAGATGGTTCAGACATGTCCAGAGCAGACATAGTAGTCATATTTTATAAAGGGTGTTGAATATGGAGCTCGAAGGTAGGAGGAAAAGAGACCTATGAAAAGATTAAAGATTATGTTTAGTGAAGCAGGGTTGGTATAACAGAGGAGGATGCTAGGGACAGGGCGATGATCCGTTGTGGTGACCCTGAAAAGGAACAGCAAAATGAAGGTGAAGGAGGAGAAAATGATGGGAGACACTAGACTATTATAACTATACCTCAAGCCAAGCATAGCTGCCCATTTACCGTAATCTGATATATGTTTAATTCATGAAGCTCAAACATTCTGCATACTCTTCTTAAAGCCCACAAAACCAGCCCCAAACACAAACACACAAAACGGTCTGTTTTTGGATTCAAATTTAACACAATTGTGATGTATGAAATGGTAATTACACACTTTGATTAGTTAACAAAGGCCTGGACAGTAACCCATTCTTGTTAAGCTATAAAAACACACAACAATGTAATAAACCTTAACTCTCTGAATAATGTTGTTTTTTCCCTCCTGAAAATATAATGGACAGTGACAAATAAAGTGAGGCCTACACTGAAAGGCAAACCAATATTTTGCATATTAGACACTCTGTCAAAGACAGAAAAGAAGCCATGGGGAGATATGAGAGATGAATCCTAACTGAAAATTCATAAACTTGAATTTTATTTTCTCTTTTTGAAATAACTCCCGGCTCCTGAAAATTTCATGTGGTTAACTCCTATACTTAGGATTTATGGAGTTTCAAAAATTATGAAAAAATGGACAGCTTAAAAAGCATCACAATTCAAACCAACCCCATGCAGTTCAAGAGCCTTTAACTCAAACACGTTTCCTACTGTATGAAGGCAGATTTTTGCATGCCTTCATTACATATAAAATCTGCTCATTCTCAGGGGTTCAGTTGAGAAACTATTTCAGATTTGACTGAATTTGTATGGCATACCCCATCTTATATCTCTCTTACTGTAAGTAACATTTTGGAGCAAATTCAAATCATCTCTCTTTCCACTCAGCATGTATTTATATTCAGCCTCTGATGTGAATAAAGAAGATTGTTTCTTCTTGCTAATATGTTTTTGTGCGGAAGATTTTCTATTTTCGCCTTTGTGTTCTATGTTGCAGTAAGTACAAATGCAATTTTCATTCTTCGTAGGTTGCGAGCCACTATGGTTTGTTTGTTTGGATGTTATGTGTCATGCTGGGAGTGTCGGGATAGGCTCCATGAGTGGATCCCACCCACAAAGAGGTTAACAGACCAACTACAGGTGGGAGTTCATGTGAGAGAAACAAAACACAACCCACTGCCAGCACATCTACACAGCCACAAACACACTGTGGTTCAGTTTCTGAAGTTAGTAAACTGGTAGACAAGATTATTACTATTGAATCTGTTTCCTGGCCTCTAGCCATTATAAAGAACAAGGGGAAGCATGCCATAGCACGAGAGGCCAGAGTGAGACCAGGAGGCAAGTAATGAGCCAAAATAGGCCCTACAGCTAATATAAGAGAAGCACAAAGACAGTAACATAGATTCAAGAACCTTAGACTGTGAATAGATGGAAAAGATAAGTGGGAATCACTCAGAATAACAGATATAAAGATCTAAATAGATGGTAGGGCACAAGTGGTAGTACAGGTAGTATTAATGATAATCCTTGTGCTCCCTGCTATTTATTCTGACATTCACTATGCTTCCTCCCTGATGGCTGAGCATACATGAATCTAATCATTTTTGTTCAAATATCTAGAGATTTTTCAGCTTAGTGTTTCTAAACCCCGACAGCACTGTAATTTATTGTATGTGCGCGCATGCTTTTTTTTTGTATTTCTTTTGTTTGTTTGTGTGTTTTCTCTAATAACTTACTACAAGCTGAACTGGCAGGCAGACAGACTGAGAATTGACCTAGGTCATCAGGGTACAGAAATGTCATAACAGCCAGCCTGAGCTGTTGCTTTTCAAGCCTGTCATGAAGTATTTTGTGAAAAGGTCAAATTCTGACATAAGTTATTTATATATGTTAGATTCAGCTCTTATGGCAAACAGCTGCCTTTTCTTTCTTGCCATTGCTATTTACTGTGAAACATTTCCTTTTGAGATTTCAAAGACAAGGATGACAATGGTTGATTTGTTTTGGTCGATAACAAGTAGATGTTGAATTATGCCAACAATATAATAAATTTAGTGAAGATAAATATGGTCTTTGCCTTCTTCTTGCTTTGAGAAATTAAAAGAGGCACTGTATTTATAGTACAAGTAACAGCTATCTATGTAAATTTCATGCAATTCAACCTGTAATGTAATGTGATATATATATATATATATATATATAGCAGCTGGATAGCGTAGTGGTTAGACTACACGCCTTTGGAACCCAGGATCGCAAGTTCGATTCCTGCCCGGGGCGTCTGTATCCAGTAAGGGTCCTAAGGCTAGACCCCCTATGCTAAGC
>NW_024582632.1:0-5305 GCF_018398535.1 Haplochromis burtoni
AGAGGGCGAGAGACATGATGGGTTGGGAAGAACGCACGTGGAAGCACGGGACAGACGGGGGAGACACGGGATGAAACATGAGAGGGACATGGGAACAGGAGAGGAGACCCTGAGGGAGACAAGGATATGACTAAGGAACATCCACAGAGGACATGACAGACTCACACAGGAAACAAGGAATTGAACAGCGGCAAGAAAACATGGAACTGAACCATAACTAAACTTAGAAGCATAAACACGACTAAATTCCACACTAACTGTAAAACTTGAACTTAAACAGCAAAAAAAAAAAAAAAAACAAAACAGGAAAAGGAATCATAAATACAAAATATGCTGACACTACCTAACAGTGCTATTTCTTATGAAATGCCTGTTCTCATTTCTAGAGAGTCAAACTCTGATGTTCTGCACAGGGATGTGCACAAAACCTGTTTAGCTTCGAGGGCCATTATTTCCAGTAACGTTGGTGTGTGCAAGTGTGTAAGTCACACACACAAAATGACATCTTGTATATAGCTCTGTCCCTGTCACGGTCTGATAGAATTATTTGATGCACTGGGACAAGAATGTATTTGGAATGAACTGGGATTTATGTTATGCTCTTTTACGCTTTATTCCACTGCTGAGGTAAATGATCACTGCTGTGACTGTCAGCTTTTGGAATATGCAAAATGCAATAAGGATCAGAATATGTACTCATGAATCTGAATGGTCTGCGGCATCTGATTTACTTATTTGAATGTTTGAAGATCTGTTTTGCATATATTATATACATATTACTTCATCTAGTAAAATGGTTACTTTAAATGTCATGTCTATGACGCAGGCTTTAGCTGTAGATCATTTTCACATTCCACACAGTGATAATAGCAGTGACTAGCACTGCACAATCCAGCTCTTGCTGCCTATAATTTGAAAAAACAAACACTTTTGGTTTGTCACAGCTTTCTCTTTCGCCTTTACTTACAGTGTATAATTTATTCATGTCATCAAGCCTTAACTGTAACCACTTTTTCCACAAGCTTAAGATAGCTCCTTACCTAAAACTGAACTAAAGTTCAAACTAGAAGATTTTTGCTTGCTCTATTGGCAGATTTATTTCATGTAATATAAAATATTTTTGCTTGGAACAAGCAAAAATTTTCTAGTTTCAAGATTCACTGTCCTAAAACAAGTTAATAAATCTTACTGAAATGATACTCTTTAGCTGAATGTGTCTTATTTTAAGTGTAATAGATATTTTTGACTAGAAATAAGACAAATATACTTGGTAAGTAAGATTTTGAGTTTTTGCAGTGCAGCTTCATCACTTTGGGATTTGCCAGGAAGAAACAAACTGTGTTGTGGCTACAGTCTGTAAGTCTGTATACATTCAAACACCACATGCTTTACTACTATTGCTCTTTGACAACAGAACTCGTCTACTGGCAGATAGATATACACGCCACTCTTTGTGTTCTATGTACACGCTGCTCAGTCCCACCTCACATGAAATTGTTTGCAGTCAACATTAACTTTCCTTTTTGATGTGTTCTGTATTAGATATAATGTGTTAGCTGCTGAGCTGCTAAGGAGACTTCAGAAAAACCGGATCGGCCTAAATTAAAGTGATGCAAAGGTCACATTAAAAAGTGCATACTGTCGTTGACATGTGATAAAGAAGTTGTAATGCACAATTCCTTTTTGTAATCTAATAATCAGAATACTTGCATCAGCCTTTCTTCTGTTTCGTGCTGATTTTGCACACGTGTCAGATAAAACTTGGTGAACATTAGGCTGGCAGCATCTGATACTTATCTCAAAATACTCAAAATGCAGCTCTGTAGTCATGTTTAAATGTGCCTAGTTTTAAATATAACTATCTGCACAAATGGACACTGGTAGATGTATGTGAAGCAATATCCTTTTGGTTCAAGCCACATTTTGTTTCTAAACAATCAGGTTTAGTAAGAAACAAACTGAAAATTCAGTGGAACTGCAGATGACTGGGTTGGCAAACACACAACATCACAAAGCCAACAGCCTGCATGATCTTATCTGTTTCAGTACTGCAATCATGCATCTGTAAGACAGTCTTTGTAGCTGGGCCAGGTATGAAAACTGTGAGTAAAGACAACAAATAAATTGTGAGTCTGGGGGTTTGAATGCACCAAACAATTTAAGTTCTGCATTTGCGGGTGGATAATAAAACAAAAATAATCAAATAAAATGAAAGAGGATTACAGATATTGCTATAAAGAAACCTGGTTTCACACACAAGATCCTTTTACACATTAACACCTGATGAAGTTCACAGTGACAGAACTGGAGGTATTCACAGTAATAATTCTCAAATTTTCGCCCTGTATTCCTCTCAGCAGCACTGCAACACCCAATACTACGGCGACACATTACCATGTTTTACATTAATATGGTGTGCGTGTTTACACAGCTTCATTGGTCTGTTTTTTTTTTCTTTATTTGATTTTTATCAGTCAAGTCAATTCTAAAATTAAACTGACTAAATAAAAGTCAGTTCTCATATATGAAGGCAACACTTGTGGTATTCTCTGTATACTGGTGATAAGAAATAAGAAGAAAAGTAAGAGAATCTAGGAACTATGAATGTTTGCACATTGATCAGCTCACCTTCATCGTCTGTATGATACCATGAAAGAATACATTCTCATCTTGGAGACATAATCCTGGTAGGATTATTGTAGTGTCAGATTATGTCTATTTATTAAAATAATTATTATTTATTCCCAATAGAACATGTCTTATTCTTATTGTTTTTCATGATGGGATGTGTGGGACTGCCTGGAGACTGATTGGGCTAAGATTAGGCTAATTTGAAATTATGAAAATATTTTGTAGTAAAACTAGAGTGTTCTGAAAATGGACCACTGAAAGCGTCTCTTACAGAGTGCAAGTTCTTAGAGAAACTTTCTTTAGGATTTGGAGAATTTGAACTCATCTAGTTTTCCACTCCAAGCTCCAGCTATCCTTTAAAGCATTGGTCTGTTCAAATGTGTGATATGCGGTCACAAGAAGTTGAATAGTATGAAAATCAGTTAATGAGGGCCACAGTGGTAAATGAAAATAAGATCAAGGGCCACACATATGCACAAAATGTAACTATCAAAATAAAAAAATATATTAGCCTTTATTAGTCAAACAAGAACAACAATTTAGTTGTTAGAAGTTTTATTTTAAAAAAATCTTTGATCAAGTAGTTTACATACCACACGCCCTGTCTTTTGGCATTACAGCTTCGTCTCTTCATCAAATCCCTGGCAAAGAGAACCTGCAAAGAAAGTCAAGGTATCTGTGAGTACAGTTTTCTTCACCATCAAAAGGCTCAGAAACTGGTGCAAACTCTGACAGGAAGTCAGCGTCAACTGGAGCAGGAAGTGTGATGGTCTGGGGCTGTTTGCTGGATCCAGGGTCGGTGACTTGTACAGAGTGAGAGGCTCCCTGAACCAAAACAGCTACCACAGCAATCCATGCAGGACCCTCCAGCATGCAGTTGGTCAGGGGTTCATCCTACAGCAGCGGTCTCCAACCTTTTTTGCGCCACGGACCGGTTTATGCCCGACAATATTTTCATGGACCGGCCTTTAAGGTGTCGCGGATAAATACAACAAAATAAAACCAGAAAACCGAGTAAACGATAAAAACGATAACAAAATAACGCTGAAAACCGATAAAAACCCTGAAAACCAGACATTTCACACCTGAGCCTCAACTCTCGCGGCCCAGTACCAAACGACTCACGGACCGGTACCGGTACCGGTCCGAGGCCCGGGGGTTGGGGACCACTGTCCTACAGCAACATTATGACCCAAACGTAAGTCCAAGCTCTGTCAGAACTACCTCAGGAAAGAAGAACAAGATGGTGAGCTTGAAAACATGGAGTGTGCAGCACAGTCTGCAGACCTAAACCCCATCGAGCTGGTTTGGGATGAACTGGACAGAAGAGTGAAAGCAAAGCAGCTACAAGGTCCACATTTATGGGAACTTCTGCTACAGATATGGGAGAATATTTGATTTCTGTTGTAGAAAGAATGCCACAGGTGTGCTCAGCTGTTGTATCTGCCACAGGTGATTCTTTTTCTTTTGGTCTATAAATTGACTCCATTATTTCTTTTTCTTTCTTTCTTTTTTTTTTAAACTCCAACTGTTTATTTGTACGATGCTTTCATTTCAGAGTCCAGCAGATATTAAAATGCAAAACTTTGCCTACTGTTTCCACCTATATTTATTTATTTATTTATTTATTTATATACTCTTTAAGTGTGATCACTCACACATCACACAAATCACATCACTTTTATTCTCACGCTACACTGGTGCAGCACATGTGAGTGAGATTCTTGTGTGCAAACTTCACAAGAATCTCCCTGTTACATGTTACACCATAACATGTTATTCAATGTAGAATTAAACTTTACATTTTTCTGTTTTTCTGTTGTTCAATCCACTTTGAATAAAAGTGACTTAAAGAATTTCTTATCTGCTTGAAAATCTGTAAATGATGCTTTAATTCAGTGTGAGCGATATCTGTCATCAGTTGGTGTGTTTGGCACTTTAGACTTGTGGAATGTTTTGTGTCAGGTTACAGTCACACAAAACTATGTTCACTAAACATTCAGAATCATCCGATTCTTTAGAAAAGTCAGTGAGTCCTTTGTGTGCCTTCCACAGAAGTGCTACCCCCAGAAATGAAAGCAGACAGGAGACATACCTGCACTTGCCTAACCAATAGAAAACAAGAGAGAAAAACAGACACACAAAGACAAACAACAAGAACCGAAACTTCTTGCAATTTGAATGTGTCCTTTTTGTTGGAAAGAAGCTGATTGTTATTTGTTGAGCAAGTCCAAAACGATAATGATAACGTTGGCGTGTCAACTGGCAGCTTGAGCTGCATTGAGATCATTCCAGGATAGAATAGAACAGAAAATAAAAGAGATGGCTTCCTGGAGATTGGAAAAAAAAGTGACACAAAGGGGTCTAAACTCTAAAATTTCATTGATTTAAGAGATAAATTGTTAAAAAAAGAAAGCAAAAACTGAAATTGATATAAAGAAATGTACAGTATTTTTTTTTTCAGGGCATTGGGGTGGATGTGACACAGATTTGTAGAGCAGGCTCTCTACCAATCAAAACAAACAGTGGACCTACTGTATGCAAATACTAAGGATGCATACACATCATCATCCCTCCCCCCACTGGGTCGCTCAGACCATAAACTGGTCCAACTGGTTCCCTCATACATGTACTTTGTGTGTAAACAACCCCACTACAAGGTAAATGACCCCCC
>NW_024582632.1:5991-7168 GCF_018398535.1 Haplochromis burtoni
ATTTCACAGGAGAGAACCTGTGCTAAAAGATAGAAAGATAGAAAACTATTTAAATTCTCTTTGAATTTATGCACACATTCTCCATTTACTTCATTATATTGCATAAATGTCTGTTACAAGCTTAAATTTAAAGTTGAAAAAGTGTAATTGCAGCCAGGCTATTGATCAAGTAATTGCGATTAATCGTGATTAATGACATAAAATTGTGCGATTCATTAGTTAATTTTTTAAAAGCTATACATAGTCTGTTATACTGTTTTTATACTGGTGAGAGACTTGTGTTCTGCTCGTCAAACACATTTCATTGCAATGCTGACCCTGTGCTAACTTGCATATGGCAAATAAAGCTGAAACTGAATTGAAATTGAACTGGTTAAAGAACTGGTGTGGGAGTTTTGCATTCTTCTTTACTAGAGTATTAAGTGTGCCAGAAAAATGGAGCAGACAATAGGCTCATTGACAGCTCCTGGTTTTTGCTTATGCTAACCCTTGCTTCCCTTGGAAGGTTTGTGCTAAAACTCACAATCTACTCAACTAATTATTGTCTAAGTTTTGTCTAAATTTTTACAATGGGGTGTCTCAAGATAAATGTTGACACAGTAGCCTGCTGTGTACCACTTGTGCTTCGCTTTAGCTACTTAGTCACTACTTCAGCTTGTCTGACTGATGCCCTGTTACTGGGCCGAACCTATGTTGCATTTCATTTTCTAAAGAGAGCCCACTTACCACATTTGCCCTACAGCAATGACATGCAGTGACTTGCATACAAAAATGTAAGCACAAATGATAACCACTCCATTCCACTGCCACGGCCTTAAGGTTAAAAAATTGTTGACAATGTGGATGCATAATTAACTACAGGAAGCTTCTGCCCTGTCCCTCCCAGTGTCATTTTGATAATATTGCAACACTTTCTGGAGTTCAATTTTAATACTGAGCATCATAACAATGCTTTGTACCAGGGGTGTTTTTAGAAGCACCCCCCAAAATTAATCAAAGAACCCCCAAAGATTTCCTAATTTTTTGACAATATTTGCTGTTTTTGTGACACACAAGAAGCACTGTTTAGAAACTTGTGAGTGAATTAGATTTGTTAGGTGCTACTAGCTAAATGGGGAGGATGTACAGGGTGGGCCATTTATATGGATACAGCGTAATAACATGGGAATGGTTGGTG
>NW_024582632.1:17115-21865 GCF_018398535.1 Haplochromis burtoni
TCCAGGTAGAGAGCAGGAGCAGGGATACACCTGCTGCTGTCAGGCCTGCAGGTATCAGGCTGTGATGTTCTCCTTTATAGTGGACAGACATTTTTTTGGGGAGTGGCACAAATAATTTGTGTGGCATCTTATTGGATGCAGAACAGCTGATGGTTATATAAATAGTTTGAAATGGTTATAAAATAGGGTAAAAGGCAAAAGGCTGCAAATAACTTTGTTGTTTGCAAAACAATTTGCAAAAGGATCTTAAAACTGACAATTTATATTTGCATTTAAAGTTATGAAATATGATTCAATAAACATGTTTGTGGTTGTTACAGTAAAAAATATAATGATTCTACTCTGATTGTATGTTTTTTGTCTGATTTTAGATCAATTGTGTTAATACCGTATATTGTGCTGAAAAGAATGATACCAAACAAGGCAAATAAACAGTTTTTAAAGGTGAAGGAGGAAACATAGTGGTTAAAATCGTCGATTATACCCTGGACCCCAGAGGGTTAAACATTTTTTTTTAAAGTAATGCCATAGTTACTTTTCAAGTAATTAATTACTTTTACAATCTGGTGACTCAGTTACTAACTCAGTTACTTTTTTGAAGAAGTAACAAGTAACTATAATTAATTACTTTTTCACAGTAACTTGCCCAACACTGGTGATGTCAGTTGAGAAAGAGATGTTTGAGAGAGTTGACCACCAAAAAGTGATGGACAGATTTGTCAACTTCAAGGTGAGGCGACACGGGTTAAAATAAAGGAAAAAACCCTGCAGAGCCATAGTAGCATCTGAGTAAAGATCTTTTCATACATTGTATACATTGTACCACAGGCAAAGTTGCCTCCATGTTTATAATTTTTTTTACATTATAAGGACTCTCCTATTTTTGGAGTGTATTTTTTAATGTATCTATTATATTACACACACACATTAAAAGTGAACCTCTGTCCAAAAAATGCACTCAGTTTACTTTTTACTCACTATGAGCATCATTTTCCCCCAGTAATTAAGGTTAGGGTATGTATTTTTTTTTTTTATTCCAATCCATTCTTCTTTTGCAGCATTTAAATAACCTTTATCAGATTTGATGGTTTTGTTACAGACTTTAAAAAAAAAGTGTTTTTCTTTCACAAATGTGGGGATTAAATTGTGTTAAAATATACAAAACAGTGATGTCATGTTTTGTGACGAGGACCCAGGCACAGAGAGACTTGATGAATTTAAGAATCTTATGATTTAATAAAGAAACGTCCAGATTTGCACGGAGATGGTAAAGTTATGATGACTGATAACAGAGACGAAGACAACGGACGATGAGGACAGGGAGGAACAGGTTTAAATGCACCAAGGAGACAGTCAGAGGGAACTTGGGACAACTGGAGACATTTAAGGATGCAGGGACTGACAGAGACAAGGAAGACGTCTCATCGTGACGAGTAAAGTTTATGTTGCCTGGCTGAGCAGCTCTCTGGGTGCTCAGCACCCCCAAAGCTCTGGTCCTAGAATCGCCCCTGCTTTGTACCACTGCGCCTATAATTTCAATGACATCTTTTTCTACAATAATTTTTTCTATTTCCAACAAACATGGTGACAAGATGAAACGATTTTGCTTTCTGTTTTCATAAAATTTGAGTTTAACCTATAAATAAAATGCCAGTAATTTGTTTTTACCATTTAAAGCTATTTAACCTTTAAGAACTTTTGAGCTATTGAAAAATTACTCCTAATTTCTTTTCAACTAACTGCCAAAGCACACATTTACCTCCCACCAGTCAATAAAATCACTAGAACGCTTACATTCAGAACCATATATTAGCCTTTTTAAGGTAAAAATATGTACTACCTATACTTTTATGAGGCTGTCTGTGTCTGTGTGCGTGCATGACAGGAACCTCATTGCTCCAGCTTAATATCTCTATCCTCTGCATGTCACAATACTTCAGAGTGTTACAGAATCATAAACAAGGTGACTTTTTCATGCTCCACCTGCATGTAAATACTTCCTTTCTTTAGCTTTCATGAATCCATGATAAGCGGCTGATTCAATTATAATGTTTTTACTGCTATGGTACTGACTCAAATTACTGTCAATAAATGGGCCAGAACTTCTCAAGTGTGTATTTATTAAACATGGGATATTACTGTGACTGTCTTACAGTATCTCTTTGATTTGGATGATTTTTGATAGATGGAATTTTTTAACACTCTTTCCTTAGATGAATCGTCGCCTGCAAAAGTGTCAAAGTGTGTGTATCTTAAGGTTGCTTTTGGAATTTTGGCCACTCCCAATAAAAATCTTGACATCTCCAGCTCAGCCTCCTGGTTTTTTTTTGTAAGCACTATCATCTCATCTCTAGATCCATAATGACAAAGTGCAATTCTTTCTGACCTTTTCTGTACTTCCCCCTCAAAGAAAACACCTCATCTGTAGTAATCATACTGCTGCTCACAGATGCCTGTTTTCTTCACATAACTTCAACAGCTCTTTTGCAAAGCTTCAGTTCGGCCACACGGCTGAACAACAAAACACAACTGGGAACTGACCAGTAAAATCTTATACATTGCTCACAGAGACCCTGGACTACAAATCTTATCTTTTAACAGAACAGAGGAATTCAGCGTCTTTACTCACACTGTTGGTGGTGACTAGAATAAACACTCACTGCTGTTGCCGATGTTTTTGCCATCAAATTAGACTGAATTGCAGCTCTGCTGCCCCAGTTTTACTGAATCATGTCATTGAATCAACTACAGGTGAGACTGGATGACTATAAGGCTCTTACTAAAGACCTGGAGGACCATGTATTTTTCAAGTCAGTAATTTCTTAAAAAAAAATCTTTACTGTCAAATGTGTGCAGCTTCAAATTCTTCACATGTGACTCTGTGTTCTCTGTGTCCAGCAAAACATCAGTTTGTGTGAAGCAGATGTTCGGTGCTGTAGAGAAAACCAGAGTGCATGACAGAAATGAAATGAAACCGAAGTAGAAGCAGTGCATCAGCAACACCCAGTGGTTAGCTTTAGCAGTCACAGCCAGGTGTTCCCCTGCATTCAGAGCGCCATCTAGTGGATCAGTCATAGAAAGGCCCTTATGTCAGCGTCTGCTGTATCTGGGAGTTCATGTAAGATTTTTCCCGAGTCCACCGCGGGACAGGGTGATGTCTTTGTGCTGCTTAATGCCTGCGTTCTGTGAGAGGGGTAATGAAACCTCTGTAACAGTCTCTGAACACAAAGAAGATCTTAAATGATTAATTAATGTTATGTTTTTCTGCCACATTCATGCTACATTTACGGTAAAATTTCTAACTTCACTTTCATTATTACTTACTGTCTTTGTTTTTGTGTTGTGAAATCAGTATTGATATAATAAATAATACTTCATCCTTTCTTCTCCACAGTTATTTTTTCACATGTCTACCTGGCTGTTAGAAGGATTACACAAAGCCTAGGGTGAATTTTTGAAATATGATGGAGAGGTAGAGGATGGGATGGAAGAACTCTTAATTTTGATGACAAGTCTGGAGTGTCAGCAGGAGATGCATCAATGACAGGAACGAGCTGGGGGTTCTTTGGTTCAGGGATATCCTCTGGACAACATCTTCAGCACAGGTTTGTTGTAGTAGACCAAGGATTTTGGAAACCCACTACCATGCCACCCTTTTGAAGATCACAGTTCCCAATTTAGAGGTGGAATCTCCTGCTGTTAGGCTCTTTATTTAATTCTACCTGCAGATGTGGCGGTATATATATTTTTTCTTTTTAAATGTTATACTTGCAGATTGTTTACATTTCATAAAATCAAACCTGGGAGTCTATGTAAGAAAATGACTAGCCTCTGGGAATATGGGGGAAACAAAATGAGGCTGCTGCCTGCCAAGAGTTGGAAAAGCCTGGGCAAGCCATCACACAGGACCTATAGTGGGAATAATGCCAGCCAGTAAGTCAGAATATAATGAATTCCCATTCTGCTGGTTAAATCTGTAATACAGATATCAAAGCTGTCTGGAACCAGGATCAGTATGAGACATGCATTGTGACAATTCTACTATTCTCTTACAAACACAACAGTCAGAAAAAGACTACAACTGTAGCATATGCCCCCACAGCATTGCAGTATTGCAAGTTTGATCTCTGCTATTTTGTTCCTTTTCCTCTCTACCTCCAACCAGTTGCAGTATGTGGCTGCCCTCCCTTTGCCTGATTCTGCTGGATGTCTTCATCTCCATCATCCTTGACTCACTGGGGTGCTCTGTCTAATATTGTAGGGTCTTAAAGAAGGCTGTCGTTAGGACTGTTTTGAAGTTGCACTATATAAATTCAATTTAATTGCAAAACACATATTGTTTGAAGATAATTTAATGTTTAGATTACAATAGCAAGGAATCCTTGGTAGGTAGATTTCAACTTTCCATATGATTTGCTCACTAAGTGGTCAGATTATATAAAAGATGTAGCCACTGGAGGCACCAGCTGGTCAACATTGTTTCCAGTTACTTTTCTCGGGCACGGGGATCTACTGGGACTGATTTGCATTTGCTGTCAAACCCATGTGGCCATGAGAAGAACTTCAGCACTGGGCACTTGATTCACATGGATAATACTCCAAAATAAATTCTGTATAGTAGTAACAAAGCCTCCTTACTATCAATGCCAACATCACTCATAGAACATAATGGCATTCATGGTATATTGTAATGCTCTTGTAATGTTAAACAGCTGGTTAGTTTGGGTTACTGGGTTAGTTACTCTCCCCC
>NW_024582632.1:21954-24834 GCF_018398535.1 Haplochromis burtoni
GTTTGACTTTTCTATTTACCTTCCAAATATTACAGGAGGAAGTTTGCTTTGATCTCTCCCAGCTTTATTCAGATCCCTTTCATTACTTGAGCATTTGACTGGACATACCTCAGGCCATGGTGCTGAAAGGTTTCATAGGCTGGGGGTCCCACGGGGTTGCTGGGGTCTTATTAGCTACTCATCAAGATTCTAAAAGACAGGAGGCCCGAGTACAGGGCAACAGACTAACATGCTCCGTCAGCCATACAGGAAAGAGATCATTACAGGAGAGGATAGCTGGTTTTGTTTAGCACAGACATTCAGTGAACCCAGGACAGCTGCACACACCTGCATACCTTACTGTAAACATATTACATTGCAGAATGTTGAGGCTTTCAACCTAATGACATGTTAATCAGAGCCAGAAGAGAACAAAGACCTTGCAAAGACAGGTAGAGAAAAGCTCCAGTTGGTGTGCAAATCACTTTATTCTGTTAATCAGGTATTAGAGGTCAGAGCAATTAGTGAAATCACAACAGAGATTTGTTTTGGTGAGCGAGGGAACAACATTCTCTCCCTGAATGAGAAAGCTTGGAGATTTGGTCATGTATCTAGTGCCGCTGCTGTTTAAGATGCTTGAACAGACCAGAATCTTCTTACTGAGAGTCCCACTAATTCCTCCGTGTAGTAGTAGTAGTCATGGTAGTAAAAGGCAGGCTGTAGTGTTGTAGTTATCACAATCTCTCTTAACAGGTGAATTTGCACAGGGAGCCTTTGCTCACTGCCTGATTTGACAGTGCCAACGTGAAACCAGTCCACCGATTACTCATTCAAACATCTGTAGGCAACTTAATGAATGAAAATGTTCTGATATCTCACTAGTTTTCTTTTTCTTTTCTTTTTTTTTAATCTGATTCAAAATTATTCACAAATTCATTTGTGTACAAACAAATTAAACAGAATGCAGGAAACGAAGGGATCAACGGTTCCTTGGAGAGAGGGATTTCACAGATTCCCACTTAATGTTTCCCCTTAAAACAAATCAACGACAATGTAGAGATGTCAAAATAAAATAATAACAAAAACAAATTTAATATAAACATAAAAACTATTGGATCATACCCCATACTGTATGTATTTCAATAAGAAGAGGTCAGAAGAAAGAAGAATATGACTTCTTGATGAACAGACTATACAGAGGTTAGACTCTGATGGCACTGTGATGGATTACAGCAGGTCCCCCCAGAGCCTACATGCTGGTGGTGGAGATAAAGGTAGCTTGAATGGGAATCCCCGGCAGCCTACGTCTATTGCAGCATAACTAAGAGAGGATTCGGGGTCACCTGGTCCAGCCCTAACTATATGCTTTAGCAAAAAGGAAAGTTTGAAGGTGTGGAGTTTTTCCTGGTTTACAACTTGGCAGTTCATTCCTGTGCAGGTTTACAGACTAACAACCTCCTTTGTTAGATGACATTCAGTTTATCTTGACAGCCTTAGATGTTTGTGGTGTTAGTCTGTGAACTCCGTCTACCTGTTGCATTCACTGACAGTTCCTCTGCATTACCATACAATGCAGGTGTAAAGGAGGTGTGAGTGCTGCAGCTGTAATTTCCCAAATGTATTATTGTCTTTGATTGTGTTGTGGTCACAAGCATGGTTGTTTACCCACAGAGCATTTACTGCAGCTTCCAGCAGATCATTGCTCCATATGGTGCTGGAGGTAAGCTGTGTGGACACATTGTCTTGTTGTAATCTGTAAAGTATTTGCTTGTAGACATGACAGCCCCCCTGTCATGGTTTGTGTCTGGCATGGATGAAACCCGATTTATCTGTCCAACAAACAAACTGTCTTACAAACACAATCTCAAACATTTAAAAATATTATTGTAACGCAATATCACTTACAGAGCAGAAATATGATGCTGCAAAAAGTATTTTCCCTTCCTGATTGCTTCTTTGTTTTTATATATTATATATTACATGCTTTGTAAGTGACATCATTTGGTCAAGGAGAAAAGCTGTCCAAGCCTACCAATAGTTTGAGCTCATGACTTTTAGGGAGTTAATGGACTGCTGATGTGCTATCTCCAGCTCTACTGTTCAGACTGTAGCCATGCGGTATCTCTTGTGGTGTTAGTTTTCCTCAGAAAATCACCTTTTCTCATATAGACTGGCCAGTTTTCCCTTTCATAAACTCTATGATAATGTAGGTCTGAAGGGTCAATCCCAAGACAAGGAAGACATGGAAGTGTAGTGGAAGAAATCCCAGTACAAGAAGCCATCAACCCAGGGCTGGTCTTGGAATTATGGGTCCACACAACCCATTATGATTTATTGCAAACTGAAGGAATAAACTACAAGACATAAAAGTTGATTAAAGACAAAGTCTTGGATGGATTAACATTGGGACTTTGCTGCAAAGCCATGAAAACAGTCCTGAACACTTTAGTGAACGTGTTTTTGGGCTACATGAAATCTCATTCAGGGCCACCAAAATCCTAGCTTTATTTACAGAACTTTCACCTATTTGGTGTTTCCATTGAAACGTCTTAGTTTGCCACAGTTTCATCGCCCTGCGTTCTCTAGCAAAAATACCTGCTACTGACACTACGTTTCAGATCCTATTAAAATTTCTATTCACTGACATGAAAAAAGTAACAGTTCAATGTCCATGAAAAAAAAATGTGCAAAAAACTTTACAAGACTCTTTCATGAACTGCTGTGAGAGCAGGTGGTCAAAGCTACAGTTTTTCTTTGCTTAAAACAAACTGCACCCTCTGTAGCACTGAAGAGCACAGGCTGAGGTCGAGGCAAACTGAATATAATCTTTTCTATAGAATCTCATTATTAGTAATTATTTGTTGGAATTATCTGACAGATATGTGGCGGTACAGACCATCT
>NW_024582632.1:26257-39079 GCF_018398535.1 Haplochromis burtoni
TGATTTGCTCTGTTTTTGCTTGTTTTCTCTTCTTTTTTTCCTCAACAGGTGATCCAGGTGATTGATATGTATTTTTTTTTTGTGCCCTTTATCACTGTTCCTCTCCCTTTCCTTTCCCCTAGTCATGTCTGTCCCGTGTGTAACAATTGAAAAGAAAAGAAAAGAAAAAATGAAAAAAACAACAACTAATTATCTAAGTTAAACTATACTATACACATAATTTCCTAAAAAGCATTCTGATTCTTTTTATGACTGCAAGATGAAGAAAAATCAAGCAAAAGAAAGCTTTATGCTGTCAGCCTTCTGTGCTTGCTCTCTGTGTGGCCTAACTGAGACTCTATGTGAGTGTGCTGTCTGTGTCTATTGTGTGGCACCTTAAAAGAAAGCAGCATCCAGTCACAGAGGAATGTAAAACTGTGGGTGTTGCTTGTTGGAGATGCTAGAGCGAGCCTGTCTTCTTAACTCCTCCTTTCTCTCTCCTCCACACGCCCACCCTCCCTCCTTTGCCAAGTGTTTAATTAAAATTTTTACTTGTTGTTGAAAAGGCTGGAGTTAAGCCTGACATTAGGCTCAGGGGCCGCATGGGGTTCCAGTTGGGGGTTGGTAGTATACGTGGGAGTGGGTCATGTGTGCGGGGGTGGTGGATTTGGAAGGGGTAAGGCATTCGTCTAGCTGTCACATAGCCCTCCACCAACCAGATAGGTGCTGGATAAGCTCCCTCCACCTCCAGTGTCATGGTGGGGGTGGATGTTGAGAGGAATGGGAGCAACAATCCTCTTGATCCCAGAAATACCCTAATAATAATCTGGACTGGACTCAGGCTCTGCTCCTAGTAAAGTGTCAGTCGATGAAATGGTCATTCACACGTATTTTTCTATGCAAATATGCAAGAAACATATTAATCTGTGCAGGAAAGACATATTTAAAGACATATTTATTTACACTTTCAATGCAGGAGTTACAAACTCTACATTGCATGCTTGTCCATTTTTGATATTTTTGGTCAGCATGAAAGACTAAATCATCAAATTCTAATATAAAGCATCCTACAGAGCAAAATTAATGGGTTTCAGGGCATGTTGAGATAAAGGCAACGTTCTCAGTGTCATGACTGTAGCTCTCTTTCAACATTGGCAAGTCAACACAGCAGCTTTTTCTGTTTTTGCAGTGTCATACACATCAGGAATGTTTTGTGTACACGTTGAGACAAATACTGAAAAGAATTCAGTTGTTTATGCAGAAAATCACTAATTCCATTATTGACACTGGTCTGTGCCCAAGTCTGTTTTACACTGATGGGACTGCAACAAATCTAGTTTAAGGCTATTTGATTTAATAGGGGAAAACTGGCCCTATGTGAAAAATAGAGCCTAATAATTAGTTGTGTCACCCTTAACAGCAGGAAGCATTTGTGAAAGCTGGCAATCTATCAAGTCTTTCATATCACTGTGGAGGAATCTGGACCACTCTTCTTTGTAGAATTGTTTTCATTGTGCTGCGTTGGAGGGTTTTTAAGCATGAATGGTCTGTTTAAGGTCACGCCAAAGCATCTCAATCAGATTCAATCCCCAAAAGAACAGATGAGAAACAAAGTCACTGACGTCTATCAGCCTGGAAAGCGTTACAAAGACAATATAAGGCTTCGGGGCTGTGGTGAACCACAGTGATAGTCATTATCCACAAAGGAAGAAAACTTGTAACAGTGGGGAATTTTCCCAGCAGCGTACCAAAAGTACTGTAATCGAGGATCGACCCGACCAGGAGGTCACAAAAGAACCCAGAATGACTTCTACAGAACCGAAGGCCTCACCTGCCTCACTGAAGTTTAATGTTCATGAGTTGATATTAAGAAAGATATTAGGCAAAAATAGCTTCTGGGGGAGAGTTCAAAGGAAAACAACACTGCTGACCAAAAAGAACACAAAGATATGAAACAAAAGTTGAACTTTCTGAAGGATTTGCATCCTGTTATAGTAAAACGAACACCTGATTCCATAAAAACATACCAACAGTCAGACATGATGTTGATAGTAAGATTGTCCCTTTAGGACCTGAACAACTTGCAGCATTTGTTGAAACTACGAATTCTATAGAACCAGTTAAGTTTGGATATTTTTTTCCTTAATAAATGAAATCATCATTAAAAAAACCAGAATTTTATATTTACTTTTTTTATTTCAAAGATATTAAATATCACGGACATGTTAATGAAAAGCATGGACAAAATAACAAGTCAGAATGAGGCAATTTAGTTTTTCACAGCACTGTGCTTGGTGCATCTTCTGTTTACCTGTTAATAATAACACACTGTAGTTCTTTGTTCTTCAAGCAGTTAGTTGGACGTTCTGATTGCTAACAGTTACCAGAACACATAAATCACAAAACTTAAATGTCCACAACTGATAATCTGAGTTTGACTTTATCCATTAACAGAATTTCCACTGGTGTGTTCAACGTGCCACAAACATTATTCAGATGGAATCTGTCATTTCTTGTATAAAATAACAAACAATAAAAAATAATAAAATAATGCGAAAGAACAAATCTGACAAATAGTGTTCTGGATATTCTGTCCAAAAAATAAGACATGAAGTGATAATTTTCACCTTGTTCCCTATTTGTTGATGTGCCAGACAAGTTGTACATGTTGGCACCGTGTTCATCCAAGAAGTGAGAAGCATTACAAAATACAAACATTTTGACTGAGTTTTCAAGGTCTGTGTCTGTAATCAGCCTGTTCTTCTTTGCTACTTTGTTTCACTGCTGCTTTTACTTTTGCTAACTGTTTGTACAGAATTGCACACAGCTCCCATTATTTATGACCTCAGTCAGCAGTTTCTGATGAGATGCAGGTTTCAATAACTAACTTAAAGTCACACTGAATACAAAATAACATTTTTTTATTTTGTTAGTTATTGTATCATTAGTCACAAAGTCATTGGATCATAAATGATGACAAAGCAGGGGAGGGCTTTGTCGTGGACGATAAATCGCAGCCAGTGAGCTTGCACTATTACTAAGTTTCTCAGAGAGAGGAATTCCCTCTTCCGTGGTTTAAAACATAAATATAACAGTAATAATGTTCAGCTCGAGGCACTATGGGCTGTAACTAATAGTGGGTGATATCCATTGGATGGCTTGATCCATCTTTTTAGTTTATGTTAACAACCATGTGCACAATGAAAATTTAAGCTCAAATGTACCAAGAACATTAAATGTCTGAGGTCAGTCTTAGTTTTATAGAAAAGTACACCTTACATGTGATGAAACACTAGCAGCCTATTAAAAGACTGTACTGTTTGACACCTGAGAAATAAGAAAGAACTTGTAACACTGCGTCAAGAGTCTGACTCACACCCGATGTGTGGATTCAGCTAATATTTCTGCTATATTTTCACTGATCACAGTTGACCTGTGACGATCTGCTCAAAGAGAATCATCTGAGTGCACCCAGGTATTCTTCATTTATTCTTAATTATCAGAAAATCCCACAGAGAGACAGCTCAGGGAGAGAGGTAAGGCTGAGATGTTTCAGAAGGAGGGATGGTGGAAATATTGGACAAAGGACATTCAATGTGGGGCTGCCAGGAAGGAGGAAAACACAGACATCATGAGGGAAGTTCATGAAGGAGGATATGAAGAGGGTGGTGTGCGGAATGGGGTGAGACTGAGGCAGATGATCTGTGACAGATAATTGAGATAACTGTTGTTGTGATTTCAAGTCAAGTCAAGTTGGCTTTATTGTCACTTCAACCATATACAGTTTAACAGTACACAGTGAGGCGAAACAACGTTCCTCCAGGAACCAAGGTGCTACATGCAACATAAATTTACAACATAAATTAACAGAAAACTCTAAGCTAGCTAACTAAGAGGCCTAGTTAGCTGGCTAGCCGAGACAAGACAGACTGACCTAACATAAATTACAACATAAATTATGTAGGTTTGGTGCTATAAGCAGAAAAGTGAGCAGCCAATAGAAGAAGAATAGAAAGCTGGTATACATCCCCACAGTGCCTATGTCAGTGCTCATGTCAGTCTAGGGCACGATGTGGTGCATCATTGTTTGATTACAATATTGCTACAGCTGTGATTTTTATTGTTCAAACAAACCTCTGACTATAGAAAAGTGACGTAGCCAGTGATTTGTTGGTTTGGGAATCTGCATTTGGAATCCTCAGAATAATGAGGCCAAAATTTGTGTTAATTTATTAGATTTTAATGTGCGAGCCCTGCTAATCGTTTTCACCTGCTGATCAGTCCCCATTGTCCTCAGTGTAGTTATAATCCAGTTTTTCTTTTGTCTTTTCTCCAGACATCTTTTGATATTATGATGACATTATCTCTACTTTCAAACTTTCCGTTTTGCTAAAGCATATAGTTAGAGCTGCGTCAGGTGACCCTGGATCCTCCCTTAGTTATGCTGCAGTAGGTGCCAGCTGCTGGGGGATTCCCATGATGCACTGAGTATTTCTTCTTCACTCACTATGTGTTAACAGACCTCTCTGTATTGAATCATACTTGTTATTAATCTCTGTCTCTCTTCCACAGCATGTCTTTATCCTGTCTTCCTTCTCTCACCCCAACCAATCACAGCAGATGGCCCCGCCCCTCCCTGAGCCTGGTTGTGAGGTTTCTTCCTGTTAAAAGGGAGTTTTTCCTTCCCACTGTCACCAAAGTGCTGCTCATAGGGGGTAATATGACTGTGGTGGTCTACCTGACAATATAAAACGCCTTGAGGCAACTGTTGTTGTGATTTGGCGCTGTACAAATAAAATTGAATTGAATTGAATATTCTTCTTGATTCTTATACTTTTCTGAACTATATTAATTTCTGGACTTCTCGTGCTCCAGACTTTGTGTTTAGACTTTGCATTTACCTCATAAAAGTCTTTGTTCATTTTTGGTTTGTCCTATTCAAACCCAAAATACCAGTTCTGCAATTATTCTCACCACGTTCTTCAAGTTGAAATTTTAATGGAAGAGAAACGACATATCAGCCAATCAACTGATGGAAAAATAATTTTTATGCTATTTTAAAAAGCATAATAATTATTATTTGCAGCATAAAACAAGCCGCTGAATCCACACCACTGTGTTCAGACTGTCTTGTTTAAAGTGCACGTTTCTCGTGCAGACAGCGAGCAGGGAGTTAAGGGACCCGTTCAGTCTGATCCATGACTCCACTCCACGTTTTCCACTCTTCACTCTCTGCTGGGGTGATTACGCTCTGCTTACTCCAACTTCGACCCTGCGACACTCACACACAAACTCTCAAACACACACACGCACATACACACTTAGCGGTCCAGCATGGAGGCGCCTGCTCCGAGCAGCTAACTCTGGAGCAGCTGGAGCGCATATCTTGCTGAATGGAGTACCTGTGGACTGACAGCATCGCATGAGACTGACATTAGCAGCCTGCTCTACCATGGAGTTTGGAAAGGTTTGGTCCAGATATCAGAGGACGCTGCTCATCACCATGATGATGTTCAAACTGGGTGAGCTCCCAACTTTGAGGTTTTGATTTTTTTCGTCTTGAATGTATAAAATCACAATAACCTCCACAGTTACATCAAAGCGAACCAAAGTGTAGCACGAAGAAGAAAATCTTATAAAGCTGCCCTTTTCCGACAACGCAAATAGTTAAAAAGGTATTTTACAACAGCACGATGGCTCTGTGCAGACATACACATGTACATATTCGCGTCAGTGCTTAAGTAAATAAACATGCAGACCACTGCTGACCTAACAGGACATAAAGATGGAAAATAGTGCTATCATCAATAAAAAGTACATATTTAAAGTTGTCTGATGAATCACAAATATGATTTACATTTAGGGTATTGAATCCTGTTCTATCCAAATGTTGAGATCTATAATTGTGGAGCTCTACATATTGTTTCCTGTTATTAAAATAACTTTGCACTCTTTAACAAGTGTATCATACACATGTCCGAGTAAGAACCTTTAAACATATTAAGTTCATCCACGGGTGCAGTTTTTTGCGTGTCTAAAGTGTTTGTTTATGTGCTCACATCACCCAAACTCTACCCCAACCCCACCAAGATTAGGGTTGGGGCCATTTTATTATAAAACTTTTGAACATTTACAACATTTAAATGGAAAGTCCTTTTAACAGCAAACATTGCTGTGCAAAAATTGGTGTAAGAGACTTAATTTGAAAGGTAATATCCCGCATTTTACAAAAAAACCTGTATTTGATATGTGGACAAAACAGAACAATAACACTAGACTTATGCTGCAGTGTGTATGTATAAAAACTGAAACTAACAGGACACACTGTGAGAGTAGTTTGGTAAGTTTTTCATTTAAAGGTAAAGGATGTTACAGATATACTACATATTGTATAACAAATGTATAAATATTGGTGCCAAATGAAAGGACGCCTGCAGTGAGGGGATCTGGACGCTCTGTTGTGCTCTGTGACATATTTTGCTATTATGATTTGAATCCACCTTTTTATTAGAGGGAAGTGTTACTATGAAAAAGATCAAATGTACTTAATGAACATGGAAATGGCACCAAGTTACAAAGTGTCTTTAGTTTTTTCTTTTGTGTTTTTTGTGTGTGCTAAAAACTACACGTGAGAAATATATCTTTTAACTGGAGGTTTAGCACAATCATTTCTTTACTTACATCATACTGTGCTCATGAGATCACAAGATTAACTCGAATGAGCGTATGCTTCAACCTCCTGAATCCATACTCTATCAGAGAACCAAGAGATATAACAGGGTTTAAGTAGGTGTGCTCCTTATGGCTCCTAAATGTGTGCAGGGTGTGTCTGGGTGTGCACTGTTGGGGGGGGTTCAAAACCTTATGAAACCCTACTGACCTATTTTTCCCGCAACCTTCATTTGTGTGAAATGTCTGAAGCTCATTTAAACGGTGGTAGAACGGCGGCATGGATTGGCTGTGGGTGGCATTGTTAAAGATCACCATGGTAACGAGCTGAGCGTCCGGCTGCACTGCTGCACAGCTTTTTTGTCTCGGCTTTGAATGGAGGGGGTGATGGGTATTAAGGAGCATGGCAAGAGGTCTGGCACGCAGCAAGTTTTAAAGAAGAAGGCAGGCGAGAAGAGACAGAGGAGACAGGGCGATGGTGAAGAGACGAACACGAGGATGACAGAGACTGGAAAACTGGAAGAGTTCACATGAAAGTAAAAGTATTTAGAAAAAGTTTTTAACAATGAGCACATTTGAAAACCTCTCAAAAAGCTGAACAACATAGAGTTTGTTCACAAATATATTTACTGTTACCTTTAAAACAAATTTGGTATTTTTAGGAAATGGGAAAAATACAAAACCAACATGTCCTACAACTCATCCATTGGTCTCTTGAGTGCTGTCTTCTGCAGATGATGAACACAAAGGAGACAAGTGCATTTGTCAGAGCCATTCCCGTCTATAGGACACGAGCTGTGTCTAATTCCAAAAGAATTTGTGAAATGCGGATAGAAAACTGGTGACTAACAATATGAAAAACATGGGGGCTAAGATGTATATAGAAGCCTTGTATTATACTTTTTAAACGTCTGTGAGCAGCTAGCTGACAAATTGACAGCTAGCTGCTCACAGACAACTTGGTGTAGCTTATACAAAGAAACAAATTTCCCTCCAGACTAGACACAAATAGTGAGTTTAAAGTGACATGGCCTCTACAGTAACTCACGGAGGAGACAAAAGAATGCATGTCTGTGGCTAGCTGAGTCAGAGAAGATTTGTGCTTTTTTTGTATAAAGTAAAGCAGCCACCTGCCGTGGGGCATTAGGAGCCCAAAGCGGAGCCCAGTCTCTTGTGGTGATTCAATAAAATTCCTCTGAGCTCAACTCGTGCGTTAGCCAGGGGCTTCCCTTTATCTATGATTCACAGCGCTGCTGTTTCCTCAGCCCTGCAGCAGTACTCTCTGTTGACTCTGTGGTGCTGTTGCCGTGACTCAGGGTAAACACGTATCGACTGCCTTTTACATCTGCCAAGAGTGAATTTGATTTTCTAGCAACACACCGCTATCTACATCCTTTGTAATGCACCCATCTGTGCACAAATGTGTAGTCACCTATTTGATTCACTTAGCTCTAGTTTTGCTGTTTTTAGTAAGTTAGTGAAATAACTCCAGAAATCTATTTTTAATGCCAACATTTCATTCGGTTAGAACTGGCAAATGTATAACATTACCAGCTCTCTCCTTGATTACTGGTTGACCATCATCACTCTGGACATCCCCAGGAGCAGGTGTTGTGGGGAGGAAAGCCAAGTCACTAATATTTATTCTCCAGCTACCCACTAGACCATTATGTCCACTCCTCCAATAAACTTCCTCGTTAGGGTGTGGGGGTTGTTTCCACCCGGGGAAGTATCCACTGTGTTAGCCAGCTGGTCTTGTTAAGTGGGAAGATATGTATGTGAATCATATACAGTAATGAACAGAAAACAATAATAACATTTATTTGGGTGATGCACTCAAAATCACCATGGCTACTCTTAATGAGGATCATCCGGAACCAACCCTTGAGTCCAAGGTTGTTACGGATACAGTTTCTTAGCTCCAGGATTTCCCAATTTCCCCTTATTATTCTCTCTATTTTATAATCATGCATAACTTTATTTATCTGTTCCCTTTTTTATATATTTGTTTACCCTTATTTCTTTACTAGTACTATTGGTATTATTATTTTCTCCCCCTCTTCATCTTTTTCTTCATCTTATCATTAATAGTGGTGGGATTATATCATTATTATTAGTAATAATATCATTATTAGTTCAACTTTGGGTGAAAAACGAAGTTGATTTTTGAAGCTGGATTTCTATTCGATTCAATGTAATTAAACTGAATTTTATTCATATATCACCAAATTGCAGCAGTCACCTCAAGACCAATAATGCAGTAATACAGAGAAAGCCCCAACAATCACCTAAAGCCCTCGGAGCAGGCACTTGGTGACAGTGGGAAGGAAAAATGCCTTTTTGAGGGGAAGAAACATCTGGCTGTTTATTTTGAATAAACCATTCCTTTGCAGATGGTTCAAGCTAATCGAAACAATTCACCACTTCCTGTTGACAAATGGAGCATTTGTCTAAAAGACATCCAAAAAGTAGATAAAATGATAAAATAAAAAACACCTACCTTTGTTTTTGTTTTAAACAAAATGTATTGGTATCTTTCAGTTGTGGTCAAACGTCTTGACAGTTAAATTTTTTCCCCACTGTGATAGTGGGCATGTTGGTGCACTGGATGGCACTAGTGCCTCATAGAAATAAGGTTGTTAAATCAGATCCTCTTTCCAGGACTGTTGTTAAAGGATTTCTTTTTCTGCACATTTTCAGCTTCTTTTGACAACTTTTTGTTATGTGCGACAAAGTTGGAAAAATCTATTCTAATTAGCATTTGAGACATCAGGATGCTTTTTGTTTTCTTTATAATATTTGAACAGATGATGACGTAAGTATTACTCTGCTGTATATGTCTGAAACAACACACAGGCAGAGCAGACTTTATTTCAAATGATGCATTTTGCTACAACATATTACATCTAATGGCTAAACTATGCCTGTACATGAACTTTACTGACTGCTTTAAGTACATCACACTCGAACTGAAGTTTCTGTCTTTAAGGTTATCTTGAATTATGCACATTTAGAATAGCCCCAGATTTGCTTCAGATAATTAATAGCTCTCTATTTCAGGCAACAACTACATGCTTTATAATGCAAAACATCCTTTTTCATGTCCTTCAGGCTGGATTTGTTCATACCACAGCATAGTGATGAGACAAAATCTTCTGTTTTGGTATTAAATGATCACAGGTGATAATATGCTACTGCTGGATAGAGCGGAAAAGATGGTTCAGGTCATGTTTACATGATAGACACTACTTCATGTCACTTGATAACGATGAATTTGAGAAAAGCCAACATGTGGAATTCCTCAAGAGTCCCTCGTTGGACCTCTTGTGTTGAACATGTACCTGCTTTGCTCAAATTCTACTTGTGCCTTACAACAGCGGTCCCCAACCCCCGGGCCTCGGACCCGTGAGTCGTTTGGTACCGGGCCGTGACAGTTGAGGCTCAGGTGTGAAATGTCTGGTTTTCAGGGGTTTTATCGGTTTTCAGCGTTATTTTGTTATCGTTTTGATCGTTAACTCGGTTTTCCTGGGTCTTTCACGTGTGTTATGAGTAAATCTTCTTTTTTTCAGTACCGGTACTAGTTTTATTGGCATAAACCGGTCCGTGGAGCAAAAAAGGTTGGAGCCCATATGGAAAAGAAATAGTAAAAACTTATATGATTTACTCATGAAAGTGGCCACTTTCTCATTACTTTCATACATTGTTTTAGGAAGTATCCAAAACATCCAAGTTTCATTATATAATTTTTCAAGGGATCTTTTATCTGTTTTCACTCTTATATGCTTTTCATACAAGTTTCACACAAGACAGATACAAACTTTATAAGATTTATATATATCTTTTCCATATGGGAGACCTCTGCCTTACAAAACATCCAGGTGAACAGGAGGAGGTCTTCTATGAATTCCTAGAATTAGAAACAAAACAAAGCGATGTTTACGTGTGGAACAAAGTGTGTAACAACCATGCATGAGTATTCGGCTGTTAAGGTCTATGTACCCTATTCCCTGATTCTCTGATATAAAAATATAATAATGGTTCTACAAAGTCTTAACAACAAAGTAGAGACATTCTGACTAGCACACACTATTATTATTTTGTATTTTACTAGTAAAAAAGTATTTTTTGAGCTCATTGCCCAATGTTTTAGAGCTCAGAGTTAAAGTATGGATTAGGTTCAGTGTTAGGAAATCTGCGAATACAAATCAAATGAAAATCTGACTATTATCCAAAAGAGGGATTTAAAAAAGAGCATTACACTGAGTCAATATCCTTCTTCTCATCAGAGGGAATGGTCATGGTCTATGTTAAAGTGAAGACTCCCTAAAGAGACACGCTGAGGTCTCTGGAGAGCGTCGGCAGTTTGACATCACTCTACCTGCTAACAGTCCACGTCTCTGCTTAGTGTTATTGTTGGATCGAGAGGCTGGTACCAGTCAGTGTCAGGGATCGACCCTGTGCGGCCGTGATCTATGATGTGTTCTGTAATGGCACGGGGGCTGATGGGCTGTGTGTGTAGGAGGAGCTGTTATCATCTCCCTGGAATGTGTGAGGGGTTGACTGAGTTTGGATGAAGGAGTGAGGACAGCAGTTGTCCCTGTTTGCCCACTTCTACAGTGCTGATGAGAATTAGAGCCAGTGCGGGTTAAAGCCCGGAGTTCTGATGGAGTTCAGCTTTCCATACTAGTCTGAGGAGGCAGGTTGGAGGGGGTGAGAAGGAGGGAGGCTAAAAAAAGAAAACTAGAAAAATGTTGATGTAAGAGAGACTACACAACGTAATATCTGACTCGCTGCATTTCTGTCATGGTCCTGGATCTGGTGACCCAGTGTTCATGTGTTTTTGAGTTTTTGTTAATATTTCTTGGTTTTGTTCAGTTAGTTTTTGTGCTTATGTTAGCGTTTAATCTTCAGGTTCTGGACTGTTTAATTCGGTTTAAAAGGAGGTTTATGTTTTTATCGTACGGTTGGTGTTCTTGTTACATCGTTTAGTTTCTTGCTCTTCATAATCCTAGTTCTCCTCCTGTGGTTGGTCCGTCATCCTTATCTTGCCTGTGTATTTCAGTCTCCCTCTGTTTGTTGTCACGATCTCCGAATTAGCTGTCAGTTCTGGTCGGGTCATGTATACCAATGTATGGTTGTAGTTCTAGCTCACCTTTTGTTTAGTTCATGTATTTTACTTTTAGCAAAGCTGCTGCTTTAAGTCAAGAGAGTCTCAGAGTTGTGCGTCCTAACCTAGCCTGCCACACAGCTCATCGTGACACAACAAAACCAATATAGTCCATGTTTGATCAAATACATATCACACTTTCATATTCAAATTTAGTAGTGTAATTTTCATAATGCATTTTGTATGACAGTTGCAGGCCATTATCAGTTGTAATCACTTGATTAGATCTACTTCATTAAACAGGAGGCTGTCTAACTAATCCGAATTAGAGATAAAATATTAAAGCATCTGTAGTTTAATAGCTGCTGTGGTGGCTCCTCAGGACCTCTGTGTTCTGTAACACCTGTAATAATAAGAATGACAATACTGCTACTAATAATAATCTATAGTAGATGATTCTCTGCTAGACAAATTATTGGATGTGGTGGATTTCCTTTATCTGATTTCCTTAATTGCATTTGTCAATAAATAAATGATGTCTTAGGTGCTGCTGAAATGTGTTGTGCTTTGTATTATTCATACAGCCTACATACTGTGCTTAGGACCAACAATTAACTAGTTTTATCTATGAATTGTGAATAATGTCCTTTAACCAGGCATTTGTGTTGCTAAAGAGCGCACAAACATTTAACTGATCTAGTTGGCTAGTAGTGCACATTGCTGCTTATAATGAACACTGAACAGTAAACAGTCCTCAGCTCAAGTGTTTCCTGACTAATATGTCTTTGGACTGTGGGGTGAAGCCAGAGTACCCAGAGAGGACTCATGCAGACACGGGGAGAACAAACGCCACACAGACAGGCTTCAGCCAGATGGCAGAGGGACTATAGTGCTCACCACTTTGCTGTAAACAGTATAAGAAATATATAAATATTTTGTAACTTTCAGATATTTAAGTTTTATTCTTTTCTTAGATTGACATTTTTTTTAAAACTCAAAAGATGTAATTATATCAGGGCCCACTTTAGACACTCAAATACGAAGACTATAATATGTCTATAATATAA
>NW_024582632.1:39203-57104 GCF_018398535.1 Haplochromis burtoni
ATGAAGACTATAATATGTCTATAATATAACATGAAGACTATTATTCTTTGTTTTTTAAGAGTCTCCACGTTGGATTATCGGCCTCAGCGTTGTATTCGGTCTACTCCTTCACTACAGCCATTAATCTTCAGTCTCATTCTCTTTCCTCCTGTTTCCAGTCATCATAAGTGTGATTATTGGTCATAAGTGAGCATGCTGGGGCTTATTATCAACTATGAAATTAAAACAGAGGAAACAAACAATGCAGCACTTCTCAGGTTTGGAAAGCAGAAAGGTGGTGCATGGAGATGTGAGACACTCATGTGAGGAGGAAGTAAGAGCAGATAAAGAAGGTGATAGCAAATGCATGTGAGAGGAACTGGGGGTGTTAAAGTGGATACAGTGGGAAATGAGGACTGTAGGTGTTGCAGGGAAGATATAAACAGATTGTTACTGGGAGGTTGTTAGCAGTGGGACACAGTGGCTGCCATTTTATTGGGGTGATTTTATTCAAAACATCTTACAGTAATTCCATAAATTTGTGAGTGTAGATGTCAGTAGTGAAAATCCAACACTTTGTTGGGGAGGAAGGAGAGGGAGGTGTCACAATGGGCTTTCTTGACATACAGGTGTTTCTCCTGCTTTAGGGGTGATAAAGAGTAATTTTACAGCTAGACCGAAACTTTGGAAGAGCCTATTATAATGCAAGGTTCAACATATAAAATGACTTCTCGGGTATTTTGTTGCAGTGCCCACATTTGTTCTTGTCATTGCGTATACAGGCTGAGGTTAAATGAACTTCTCTGCAGGATGCGTCGTACATTTGGAGACGGGGTGAGTCTCATATGCACCTCAAAGGTGAATCCTTCCTGCAGCTACACCTGCAGCAAATGTAGAAAGATCAGTTAACCTGACAAACATTTCCATGCTCCAGTAAATGATCCATGTGGTATTTATCATAATTATCTATAGTTTTATCAGATAAATTCAAATAAATGAAATTACACACAAAAAATACATAAATAAACTACTATTCATTTTTACTAATTGTTAGAAATATATGTGAACAATATCTTTATAGTTTTTGTAAAGTTTCAAATTATGTTGACTAGTGTTTCTAATACGTGCTTTAAAGACTGTGTTAATATAACAGGGGCCTCAATAAATCACAACACTGTGAAACGAGCTGCTTCACTCATCGCTTGGCTTCGTTTGTCTCACTTTGGTTTAGTTACTAAAACTACTGAGGATGGTAAATGTTGCAGTTTGGGTTAAAGTGATGAGCTGGGACAAACACTAACGC
The DNA here is from genome assembly GCF_018398535.1 of Haplochromis burtoni. NCBI lineage: Eukaryota > Metazoa > Chordata > Actinopteri > Cichliformes > Cichlidae > Haplochromis > Haplochromis burtoni. Next base: position 40,486 of record NW_024582632.1, read on the forward strand.
CACGACGTGCAACGCTAACAGAGACTTTATATGTTTGCAAATTGGACTAAACAGCCCTTCTAAGAGCTGAGTTAGTGAAGAAACCTCTATCACAAAGTGACGGTAAAGAAACATGATTTTATGTGTTCTTAACAGGAAGTTTGTCTTTCATTTCCAGGCCTGCTGTGCACAGCAGCAGAAGATGTGTGCTTATCGTCTCCTTGCAACAACGGCGGCTCTTGTTTTGACCACTTTGGCGACTACGTGTGCCTTTGCCCCAAAGAACCAGTGTGGTACACAGGTAAAAACTGTGAGGACCTGTATGATGCCTGCATCGATGCAACTTGCAGCAATTGCACAAGCAAACCTGGAACTGGCAAGTACAGCTGCCTCTGCCCGGGTGGTTTCGCAGGGCTCAATTGCACCCAGGGTGTTGATGAATGTCAGAGTAGCCCCTGCCAGGGTAATAAGTCCTACTGTGTCGATGGAGTCAATGGCTATTCTTGCCACTGTCCAATTGGTTTTGGTGGTGAGCACTGCCAGGATAATGTGACCAAATGTTCAGAGGAAACATGCCAGAACGGTGGCACCTGTACGGACATCCCTGACACTGGGCACCTGTGCCAGTGTGCTGCAGGATACCAGGGGACAAACTGTGAGGAGAACGTAGACGAGTGCCAGTCGGAGCCCTGCCAGAATGGAGCCATCTGTAAAGATGGAGTGAATGCATACCAGTGTTTCTGTGTGCCAGGATTTCAAGGCTCCCGCTGTCATTTGGACATCGACGAGTGTGCCTCCCGACCCTGTCAGAATAATGGCACGTGTTGGGATGAGGTAGATCACTACAGGTGTGACTGTGCTCCAGGCTATAAAGGTGAGCAGGTATTTGAAGCAGGTCGTGTTTACAACAGGCAGAGCAGCATAGTGCAGGAACTGTAAGGAACCGAGCTTCATATGAACATATTTTAAATTTACAGCTTTAACTGGCTGTTCTAGGTTTAGAATACTTTCCCAAATAAGTCCAATAAGATTTAATTACACTTATATTGGCTCATTTAACAGTAGCAGTGTATAGTCTGTAATTCTTGTCTTATTATAATCATACCTCTTTAAATAACCTTTGTCACTCCCAGCAAACATGTAGGTGTAACATAGAGCAGGTACTGTTTAATCATTGTGTCAGATGGGACCCAAAGTCTGGTCTTCTTTTTGAAAGTCATGCAGTTATACCTCCAACCACTGGCAAAATAGCACTATGGAGCACTGCCTGTATATCAGAACATTGGACTAAATGAGTACCTGATATGTTGAAATGTAACTGAACATAAAAGGTTGGGAATGAGAACAAGTTGCTGTGGACAACAGGAAATTCTCAGGTTTCAGATTATTGATTTGCTCCAAGCTTATCGCTCAACAAAAATAAGCTATATTTAAAATTGGTAAGTCATGCGTAAACATTCCTCAATAACCTACAAAAGGATGCTGGGCTGGTAGAAATACGAGGCAGTGGTACAGGCAGCTGCAGTTTTGAGACTGCAGAGCTAAAAAGAGCTTAATCGGGAGGGTATATTTTGGAATATGATGTAAAGAGAACAAAACATCTCATTGTGTATATCACAGTGTGACACAGTGTGAATCATTGTTTAGTTTAATGTAGTTTGTACCACATGACAGTGGCAGCTAAAGATGATCTCTTGAAACTCTGCAAAATAATTCCAGTGAGTAACCCCGAGATAGCTGTCTGTCCTCAAACTGCTAATCCTACATCTGATTATTTCAAATGTGAAATGTGATCATTGTGGACATATATGACAATGCATCGCCAAATCTCATGCGCTGGCCTTCTGCCATCCCGGCTGTGTCCTCTGCAGGGATTAACTGCGAGGTGGAGATCGATGAGTGTGAGGTTCGTCCCTGTCAAAATGGCGCCACCTGCCGAGATCATGTTGCCATGTACTCGTGTGAGTGCGTGGCTGGGTTCCAGGGGCAAGACTGCGAAGTCGACATTGATGAATGTGCCAGCTGGCCCTGTCTAAATACAGGAAAATGCATAGATGGTGTGAACAGGTAGTATTTCTTTCAATATACTGAATATACCCTGGATGTCATTAATGTGCCCCATAAGAAATAGAATAAACTTCTAAAAGACTTGCATCAGATGTGGCCTTCTTCATATAGTGACTCATGTAAGGCTGATATGCTTCACTCATGATAGTGGGCACTTTCTCATTACTTCCATATATTGTTTTAGTAAGTATCCATATACAAGTTTTATTTATATCATTTTTCAAGGGATCTTGATTTTCATACAAGTTTCATACAAGACAGATACAAACTTTATAAGACCTATAAATATATTTTCCACACGAGGCTGTTTCCCTAAACTTAAACTTGAACCATATCTTCATACTAGAATTGAATGATTAGAGTCGGGGGTGGGGGTGTCCCTGACATGCCTAATTTTTCTACATGTAAAAAATGTAACTCTCATAGTTTACTGTGCAAATGAGCTGTTTGAAGAAGGAAATACAACAGATTCAAAGCATCAAAAGATAAAAACCAAAGTAAAACTTTAGCAAATCAAACTGTTTTGATATGTAGTGATATTTACTGTAGTGAAATAATTATTCGTTGTTTTTCAAACTGACAGCATTTTGTACTGTTGAAGTGGCACAGCTGTGTCTGAAGATAAAAACATGTGTAGTACAATCATGTAGTACATATAAGTAGTAGTACATCAAATAGAAGGAATTCATCAGTGCAACAACACGACTCATAATCCTCATAATCACTGTAATCAAACCTTATAATTTAGCAGGATAAAGGTAATGAGCAGAATATTTAACAGTCAGGTGGACTGAAGATAATCGGTGTTAGGAAGAGACTAGTGTACACTAACATACAGGTGCACTGTGTCAGTCTGTGTTGTGTCTGCCCAGGACTGCACGGCAGACATTAAAGTTGATCAAGGACAGGAATGAATCCTCTTACTGTCTGTCACGGTCATAGTCCTCACACAGCTGTAGGTGCTGTGAATGCCTGGGACAGTAAAATGTATTTTAACAGCATCGAGTGAAGAAGATAAAGGATGTAGTAGTTTCACATTATAAGCATCAGTATGTAAATCTTACACTGAGTCAGAATCAAATGAGTGAACATCATTTAGAAACAAAATCGTAGAAAAATCATTATTTGAATTAATTGATTTTTTGATGAGAAGCTGCTTTACTGGCCTGTACTTAAGTTGCATTTAGCATCACAGGTACATGTTTATTATTTGTTTACAGCTGCAACCATTATTTTGTCAGTGTAATAAAAAAAGGAATTTTCTTACAGCTGAAAAAAGTGGATTTATAAGAAATCAAGTCAGAGGCTTTGATACTAAAACTCTTTGATCTGTCTGCATTTGTAGTATTATTCAAATAGAATTATTATAAATTACACAACAAAACATTGTTTCCATTTGTATATTTTTTGTAAAAAAAAAATAAAAAAAAATCAAAACATAACATTTCATTGTTTCAGCTTGTCACATGTGAGGATGCACTTTTAAAAATGAAATCTTTTACAATTTCACTGATATTTGTGTTTTGTGCACAATGTTGAGGTCAAGTGGAGATAACAAGATACTTGGAGCCCAGTGGGAAGTTTTCATCTTAACCTCCTAAGACCCAAACTCTTCCATGGCAGCATCTTTAATTTCTCTTTGTTTTTTGGGTTGATTGGAACCTGATGAATGTAAAAACAAAGAATTACAACATTTTTCTTAACCTGGTTTTTGTTTCTGAGAAAAATCAGATCCAGATTTGAGGACATTGGCTTTAAACTTGGATCGAACAGTGGCAGTGTAAAGTCCTTGTAAGTGGATATCAGGCCCTTGTAGAGCAAAATGTATTTTGGTCTAAACGCCCCAAAATGTGATGCCACACATGTGGACAGCAGGTCCTAGGAGGTTAAAATGCACTCTATGTCAACCAGCTACAACAGTGCAACAGTAATCTAATGTGTAGTATGACAGACATGCTCAATCAGTCTAAGACTGCCTATCTTGTCTCTGCTAGTTATATCTGTGACTGTGAGGGGACAGGCTTTGTAGGCGACTACTGTGAAGAGGATATTCCTGAATGTGCTTCTGACCCCTGCCAGAACGGAGCCACGTGTTTGGAGGGGACCAATCAGTACAAGTGCCTGTGTTGGCCAGGTACGCTGTGGTTCAACTCTAAGTCTAAACCACCTCTCACCATGGTTTAGGGCTTGTGTTATATAACTACTCACCAAAAATGCTAAAAAGTGAAAAAAAGAAAAGCTGCGGGGTTTCCCATGCATGAATCACACTGAACAAAGGAGTTAAGGACTCTTGAGTCTGAGGGCATAAAGAGCAGAGCCACCATTCAAAAGCAGGGACATTCTTTAACGTAGGAGGACGTACAAAGATGCAGACGCAGGCTGAAGATGAGAAAAGCTAAGCTGTGTTTAGCAGGTGTCCCTGAGTCTGATTATTTACACTAATTTAAAGACTTTTAAAAATCACATGAATTATTAAAAAAAAACTGTGCCCCCATCGTTTGAAGGTCAAACTATCCAACGAACTGTAAACATGCTGTTGTGTTGGACGCATCACATCAGCTTCTGAACAACAAATTCAGAGATTATTTCTAACTTTGCATTGCTCAGCACACTAAACACTGACATGCTGGCACCGTTTTCTGCTTTGATTGCTCAGAAACAATCAATCTAATGGAAGGAGGTTAAAGTGGAAACGATGTCCTGCTAAGGAAAGAAACAGTAGTTCTGGGGAGTAACTAAAGAAACAGCTTTAGAAAAGTCTTGGGGGGCCTGAATATTTTAGTAAAATGTTTTATTTTGGTTACATTTGATCCTCCTCAGAAAGTATTTTTTAATATATTTAATATTTGAATATTTCTTATTTTGTAGTTATTGTAGGACTGAGGCGATATAGCATGATGTTCTTACGACCATGTAAGTATGTTGACAGACTGAGTATTATTATAAGAATAAGTATATAATGTATTTGTGTTTATGTGCAAGCAGGTTACAAGGGAGACGACTGCCAGGTGGATATAGATGAGTGTGAGCAGCATCCCTGTCACAATGGTGGAAAGTGTTTTCAACGCTCAGATGTCGTGAACTACAGAAAGCTTCCTGAACTCAGCACTGCTGACTTCAGTTATGATGTGGCCGCCGGCTTCATCTGTCATTGTCTGCCAGGATTCATTGGTAAACCAGACAAAAACCACTTGAGTTTCTCTGCATGTGCCTCGTTGATGTGAAGGTGACGTGGATATAAATATCACTGATATAATCCTCTTGCAGGAGACGACTGCTCTGTTAATGTGGACGAGTGTGAGTCTGCTCCATGTCAGCATGGAGGAAGCTGCCAGGACCTCGTCAACTCTTATCAGTGTGTCTGTCCAGATGGCTTTACAGGTAGGAGACACCTCTTATCAGCTATTTAATTTTACCCCCTAACAAGTTGTGTTTTCTGTTCTCTTCCTTCAGTGTCACAAAGTAGAGGCTGTTATATAATCTACCAGGACAGATGATATAGAATCAGTGATGTAGCCTGATCTGGTGTCACAGTGGTGAAGTGTGTGCTGAGCCTTGCCTGCACTAAAAAATCACCGTCAGCTGGAGCAGAAACGACAGTATCTCTTTAAAAAACTCTTTATTTCCTTTTAAATATTTCCGTTTTTTTTTTTTACCTCAAGGTCCTCGTTTGTGTGACAATTTGAACTAAACAGTTCAAATTGAACATTTTCATTAGGAGTCAGTGTAGATGGATTACCTAAGAATCTGCTATGCCAAACAAAAGTGCTTCCAAACTACTGAAAACAAACTGACCCACATCGCTAATCTGGAAGCCCCAGAAATCTGTTCTGGAAGTGATGAGTTCAGCCGAAGGCTCTCATCAAGAAAATCTGAGCGTATTTGCTAACAAAATGATGACAGTAGAGGAAAGGAGTGGATGAGAGCGCACATGATATAGAGAAGCATAGCTGAAAACAACAGAGCCAATAGAAGGTGCCATATGTCAGGCATTTAATGTGGGTCTCCTAAGAAACTTGTCAGGAGGGGGGGGGATTACAGCAAAGCTGCTTAGTAGCCTAATTAAAGTCCAATGAATAAAGGACAATAAACAAGGACCTTATCCAAATGATACATATGTCATGTGTCTTCCATCCTGCACTATATCCAGGAGCAGGTGTACTTAGAACAGCACAATGATGCACAAGGAAACTCTTATTTTGTAGAATCTGAAGATTATATCAAACATGTTATGCGTATACTTTTCCTTGGTGTGCTGGGTTTTTCATGCTTCTTGCAACACTTAATGTTCTTTTGGTTCTTCTCTGAATTTAGACTCTTCCTTCTTTTGAACTGGGATGCTAGATCATCTATTGAAGGACTTCTTATTTTTGTAGTGGTTGAAAATGACTGTGGCTGAAATAATGGTCCATCCTATACTTGTTCCCAGCATGTCAAGTACTGCTATTTTGTCAAAGCCCCTGGAATCTCAGACAGTATCCTGGCTGGCTGTGGTTCAGAAGGTAGAGCAGGGCGTCTGCTAATTGGATCTCCTTGGGCAAGATACTGAACTCCAGGTTGCTCCTGATGTGTTCATTGGAGTGTGAATGTTGGCTAGAAAGCACTTACATGGATGAATAGGACATGTATAAAGCTCTTTGAGTGCTTAGGTAGAAAAGTGCTACATGCATATGTTCTTTGTTGCAAGTTAAGAGGTGCAAGATTAACTGATGAATCATTTTTTTCAAATCTTTAGCAATTATAGGAGAAAATGTTGACATAGAGACATTTTTATATATTTAATAAAGCTTAGAAATGTAAAAATCAAATATCTGTTACATGACAAAAATTTACGAATAAAATAATTTTTACAGATCACATTAATTTGACCACCGCTCCTGTTTTTACTGGTGCAGTGTTCAAAACTATAGTGTCTGCAGCGGGTGATTATTCGATCAGCTCTTCATTATGCTGTGAGTGTCATCAATCCAGCTTTCAGTCAGAAGCATGTGCAGTTCATTGCTACTAATGATTTCGCTGTGGATTTAATTCATACAAGAGCAGAGGGTCTAAACAAAATGAAATATAGATATATATTGTATATATTATTATATAGTCCGGTGCTTTTCAAACCTGGCCCACACACCTTAAACACTGAACATGCAGCACCTCCTGCTGGCTCTTTCCAGGAAGTACTTGGCACTGGTGAGTAACTACAAACCAGCTCATGGAGCAAGGAGGGGACTGCAGCTCAGCATTCCTGTTGTCATACACTGACAGGAGCCAGCTGGAGGCTGGGAGCTAATCGCTTTGATAGGACTGAGCTGCAGATAGGAGTAGGAGTATAGGGTGTGAGTGAGGAAGGAGGAGGAGGAAGAAGGGAGGGAGGGAGGAATTCACAGACTGATGGAGGAGGGAGAAAAAAGGCAGAAGGAAAGGTGGGCAGGGCTGGTGTAATCACTTCTGCCTGTCTGCCTGGTACAGAGTAGAGAAGAGGAGGCACCTCTGGTTTATGTGTGTGCGTATGTTAGAGAGAGAGGACTTGGTTATGTCACTTCACTCATCCAGTGTGAGCTGTGTGTCGTCCAGTGCCTCAGTGGGTCATGGAAGAAAAGAGGCTGGTGCTGCTGCTGTGCTGCTGCTGTGGGCCCTGGTGGGTAACAGGTATGATGCAGCACTCTTTGATTGCATAGAAGAGATTTGCATAGAGTTGCAAGGTTTTTATGAGAGTGGCGCATTGGCAGCCTGAAGGAGCAGCTTTAGGACACCTCAGGGGTAGAGGGTTTCAGAGGACTAGGTTAATGCAAGTTGACTGCTGCTGTTGAGAGTTAACGTTGAACAGAGTTTGACAAGCGCTGACCACCGATCACACAGAGGGTGTGCCATACACAGCTAACAAATGCAATATTTAAAGGTTCAGTTGGTGCAGTCAACAAGACAGTCACTAAGTTAATTGTGTTAGGGAGACTGAAGATCCTATTGTTGTCTAATTGTGAAATTAACAGCTATTTCCTCAGGTCATTTCCTCCTCTGTTAATCGCAGAAAGCTCATCCCTTGTCTTCATCTACATGTGTGCTTCACTGACTTGATATCTAAGAGATGTTGTAGTGAAAATATGATCCATGTGAATGTATTTTAGCATGGCAAAGTTGGACGAGTGTTGCTGGAGTAAGTTGCAGTGACACTAAATGTCAGTGTTTCCTCGTGCAGGTGTACACTGTGAGGTAGACATCAACGAGTGTGACAGTAATCCTTGCAAGAACGGTGCCACCTGCGAAGATGCTGCCAATTCCTACAGGTGTCACTGCCCTGTGCTGGAGCCCGTCCATGAGCCCTGGGGGGGGCCAGACTGCGACGTCAGGCTCGTCGGCTGCCGGCAGCACCAGTGCCAGCACGGAGCAGGCTGCGTCCCTGTTTTGATCAAGAACGGTGAACACGGCTACACCTGTGTGTGTCCTGCTGGCTGGACAGGAGATCACTGCAATACCTCCACCACCTTCTCCTTCAACTCAGAGGGTTACGTCCATATGCAGTTGCCTGTCTTCAAGAACAAGACGAAGCCAAATGTTCTACACATGCAGCTTCGATTCAGGAGTACTCTTCCTGACATGGTGCTCTACTACCGGGGCACCGTGGAGAACTTTGTCTCTCTCGAGCTTGTCAAAGGCTCCCTCCAAGCAAAGGTAAAATCAGGGAAGCTACTGTGGGCCAATTACCCAGGCCCAGTCAATGATGGAGAATGGCACACGGTAACCGTGACCATGGATGAGAGATTGGTTCTGGCTGTAAAAGGACCCGGCTGTGAGGAAGGATGCCAAGTAAAGAATGAGGGTCGAAACCATCTGATCTTCCTCCAATCCAGCTCCTTCCAACAGCTGTATATAGGAGGGGCACCACAGAAATATGTGGGCAACTTGTCCAGTGGAAAGGCATTCATCGGCTGCATGGAAGACTTTCAAGTTGACTATAAGCTGCTGCTGCCTCAAGATCTCATCAGGGAGGAGAATTCAGGCTTGGAACTGGGATGTACCAAACCAGACTGGTGTGGTGAGGACCCATGCATGCAGCGTGGACAGTGTGTGGATATGTGGGTCGGTGCCAGCTGTCAGTGCCATCGACCGTACTATGGAGAAAACTGTGAAAAAGGTAGGAGTAAACATCTCACCTCTGCTTCGACTGAAAAAAAGGGTTTTCTGGACAAATGAACAGAACAGGGAAGAACTTCTTAGGTTTAGTAACCCAACACACAAAACCCCAGGTGTCCTAGTTATGGTTAGATTCACAGCTCTCCCTTTATTTGGAAATTTTACCTGTTGGGTATAACTATGAACTGCGAGGTCACAAAAAGAGACTTGATTCAAATGTTACATCTTCTTAAAATGCAACCTTAACACAACACCATCTGTAAACATGGTTTGATCTAGTGCATGTTAAGAGGTTACAAGTAACATTTAATGCTTTAATGCTAGCTGCATCTGCGTCAACAGCCATATGTTATAAGAAGCAGATATTCCAGTCAAACCAGAAGCACTGAAAAGTGACTCCAGGGTTATATTAAGCAAAATCACCTCTTACCAGCTAAGAGTAATTTCCACCAAAACTAGAATTGGAAAAGGCAAAGCACCTTTCAACAGCTCAGTGAAACTAAGCAAAAATATTTTATCAGACTATGGCTTCCTTTTAAATAATAACATCGGTCAAAATCTGTGAATAATGTTCAAGCCCAGGCCAAGTCTTGAAAATGGTTTCTCATTGTTCAAAGTAGGTTCTGTTTGAGGGGATTGTTGTTGTTGTGAAATTACTCTATAGAAATAAAAGAAAATTGAATGAAATTGTTTCAAAAATACTGATTACAGAATGTAAAGTAATAAAATAATAGAAAAAGTAATAAAAGTAAAGTAATAAAAAAGCAGAAAATGACCCAAAATGCATCAGTTAAAAACTGAGTAACACCTTTTTATTTGACCTTAGAGTGCAGTTGTGGTTTCTGCACAACTTGGCATTAATTTAAACTAATTTAGCCAATTACATTTAGTTTTTGAATGAAAGAAATTACTATTTGCTGGAGGATCTTATGTGATATATCACACAAATAATCATAATGAAATTATAATATCATAAAGAAAGAATGTAATAGTAAATGCTACTGATGCTACTGAAGAGCTCACTAACCCACCTCTGCAGTCAGCCTGATTCATACATGTCACAGTGCTCGTCATTTGTTTAGTACTTAAAATCTTAATATGAAAATAAAAACGAACACATTTGCATAATAAATATAATAAAATCTAATAGTTCATGAGACAAAATACTAAAGCTCTGTCCTTCTTCCCCCTACTTCAGAGTACCCTTCCTGGACCTTTGGACATGAAAACAGCACCAGCTATTCTATGTTCAACATATCAGAAACTCACGGTGACAACTTCACCGTTTCGTTTTTTATGCGCTCTCTCAAACACAGTGGCATGCTCCTGCAGTTCCATCGAGAAGGAGACGCCTACCTGACTATCTACCTGAAAGAAGGCACTGTTGCTCTCTACAGTCCTCACACCACGCTTCTCTCAGAAGCGAGATCAGTTACTGATGGGAAAAATAATTTGGTGATTGTAAAGGTACATTGTGGCCATGTGGTTTTTCCCAAAGCGGGCAATAATCGTGCCTTAGGAAATGTGAGTGTAGAAGCCGGGGATGTGGCATATGTTGGAGGGCTCCCTGCAGGCAAGAGCACGAATGCCTGGGGTGGAAACTTCAAGGGCTGTCTGCAGGACATTCGACTGGATCACAAGCATCTGGTTGCTGAAGGTTATCCAGAGGGGATGGAGGTTTACCAGGCAAGCACTGAGGATAACCTGCTGCCAGGATGCCAAAGTGATGATACGTGCAAGGTAAAGGATGCGGTGCATCCCTGTTTAATTTCTCATGATTTACAGTTTTATTTATAATCATTTATTATGGTGATGGATTGGTAAGTACAGCCCCCTCACAGTGAGGTTTCCTGTTTGGAAACATTTCTATTTGACTACAGACAAAATGAAAATGAAATGAGAGAGATTAATATACGCTGCAAAGTTGATTTATGGGAAAATATATGGCTCTTGTATCTCATGGCAATTGCAGGACTGTCTAATAGCTTGGTTGTGATAACCCTATTATCATTCATCTGGTTGAGAATCCTGCTGATCTGTAAGTTAGCGCTCAATCCTCTTAGTAGCCGTAACCTATGCGGTCGCATCAGGTGAGAGATTTTACAAGCGATGGTCTAATCCATCCATCTGTGTTTGTCTGTGCACAGGATGAACCGTGTTTCAATGGTGGACAGTGTCAGGTAACCTGGAATGACTTCAGATGCAACTGCTCCACCAACTACCGGGGTCAGCTATGCGAGACTCGCTTGTGGTGCGTCGAAAAGCCCTGCCCCGAGGGAGTGCGCTGCATGGAGCTGCAGGATGGTTATGAGTGTGAGTAATCCCTGAGCAGTGATTGGCACTGTGTTTTTTCAAACCAGAGAGATTCAGGTTTATTTGTTTCTGCTCTTTTTCTTTTAAATCAGGAATCTTGTATTAAAGTTTTTAACATTAGATTTTTAGGAGGACGTCTCATGAGATTGACAGAGAGACTCGGTGACCTTAACAGCTCTGTAGCAGGTGCATAAACATAATGTTGCATCATATTGAAGTAGTTTTTATGGCTTTGTTACGTTCCCCCGGAAGGGGTCTAGGCATGCGAGTGAGGGGACCAGTAACAAATGAGTCCAGAACAGAATGAAAGGAAAACAGACAGAGGCTTTTAGTAAATAAAATAGTCTTTATTTTAGATAATCTTAACATAAAGAGCCGGCAACGCCGTTTTACCAATAACACTTGGAAAAAGGAAAAAAGGTTGCAACAACAAAGAACACAACAACCAAACAAAAACACACCACGAGGAGGCACTTCCAGGGGCCCACGAGCTCACCCTGTCACTAGCAGCAGCTGGCTTTACTGCTGCCGAGGCCCACAAGCCCACACTACTCACGTGAAGCCGTTACACTGCACACTGCTTCCACACCATAGGATCTCTCCCAACAACTTCAACACCCAATGTGAGAACACCAGAGAAAAAACCACGCTGCTCACAGCTCATCCCCAGCTTAAATAGCCTCAGAGGTGATTGCTGACTGGATTCAGGTGGCCAACGAGGCTAACTAAGAGCAGCTGTGTCCTGGGGAGAGAGGAGAGTGAGAGAAACAGAGGGGGTAGGCGTGGCAAGAGAGGAGGAGGCGGAGAAAAACACCACGCCCACACAAGGGCAGTATCAGGAGGCCCAGCTAGGGCCGTAACACCCCCTCCCATAAATACAAACCAGTGGTTTGTCACAGAACGTCCTACCCAACTTTTAAACATATCACTTACCATGCACCATAATAACGGTTAGGCATAGCCTCCCAAATCTGCCAAGACCTTTTCGATGGGTCCAAAACACTGAATGGGGTTGGCTCAATTCCCTCAAAATAGTGTCTCGAGTGACAGCCAGATGTTTTTCGAGTCATTACACAAGGAGAGCCCAGCGGATAGCTAGAAGGCCTTACTGAAACACTTTTCAGGCGCTTCTTTGCTAGGTCATGGCGACAGGCATGCTGGTTAGCCAGAGGTGCAGGTTGGAATGGTTGTATCACACCCAATCTGTCACACTGTAGGTCATCTGGACCTGAAAGATGGCTTTTACTGTGTAGCAGCACTGAAGTGGCACAGAGAGCAACATGACAATGGTTCTACAGAACTATATTGTTTAGTTATCAAGTGTTACTCTTCACTTTGTTGGTGCTACAGCTAATCATTTAGCTCTTTAAAAAATCAAAATAATCTGGATATGAATTTATATAATCTTTGATATTTCTGGTTCTTTTTTGCAATTTTGTGCTTAAAATTGAATTTTGCAATTTATTTAGATTTTTGGAGGGAAAGCAAGAAATCCCACTGCTGATGTAGAAGACTAAAAATCTGATGTATCAAATATGATAGACTAGGTAGAGCAGATGGTACATCAGTCAGAAGGTCAGTGGATTGATCCCCGGATCCTCCAGTCCATGTGTCCAAGTCTCTTTGGACAAAATACTTGAACCCCGAGTCTGTGAAAGTTAGATAAAAGCACTTTAAGAGTGTGTGTGACTGATTGAGACTTAATCAATTAGCAGGAATCATTTTTAGTGCTCATCTAATTCTAAAAGTAATTCTTTCCTCCCATTTTTACAAAGTGTTTGCCACAGAAGACTTGCTGCATAAAGCAGGTCCCTTGATCCAGAAGGATATCTGAGCCTGGATTAGTTATTTTCTTAGCATGATGCCACTGTCTTCCAAGTTTTCTTATTTCAGTCTTACAGTGTTATTCAATACTTCCTGAGTCAAGATTCGACTCTAAAGACGTCTAAGGTGGGCGAAGCCTCAACTCTGATCAAACTTTCATCCATATCCTTCAGGAAAGACCAACAGACAAATCAAACAATGACCTCCTTGGTGGAGGTGGAAATTAACCTGATGTCTCTGAACCAGCAGCATTTATTTTTTCAAAAATTGTTTCCTAATATTCCTGTTTGTTAGTGCCAGTAACTCTCATGACGTTTTCCCCTCACAGGTTTAACTGAAGCCATTTTCCAGGACAATTCTCTCCAGTACGTTGCCCAAAGCTCCCTGCTGAGCTCCATAACCAACATCACCATGAACGTACGAACACGGGATGAGAACGGGATCTTGCTGCGTTCTGTCAACACAACCGAGGTCTTCTGCCTGGGCCTGCTCAACTCCAGCCTGCTGGTCAAACTGGACAGTGGGGATGGTGCAGAGCTGCAGGCCTTCACGAGCGACAGGACAATCGCTGATGGGGCATGGCATCACATTCAGCTCACCATGGTTGACCCAACACAGTCAGAGTCGCGCTGGCGCCTCACCGTAGATGGACAGAGAGCTGGTGTCAGCTTTGGAACAACTGGCAACCTCAACTTTCTCAATGACACCAAAATCTGGCTGGCAGAAAAATACACAGGATGTTTAGGAGAGGTGAGGCTGGGTGGGGTCTACCTACCGCTCATAAAGGTAGCAGATCCACCTCAGATGAGCCGATTCACCAGAGTGGGTGGCCACGAGCCAAGCATTGGGTGCCGAGGTGCACCTATTTGTGATTCGCAGCCCTGTCTCAACCAGGGCGTGTGTCAGGACCAGTTTAATGAGTTTAACTGCAGCTGCACACCTGGATGGGAGGGGGAGCTGTGTGAAACAGAGATAAATGAGTGTTCTTCAACGCCTTGTGTCTACGGGACATGTAAAGACCTCCTGGCAGACTTCCAGTGTGAATGTGAGCCTGGATACAAAGGGAAAGACTGTGGGGCAGAGGTGGATAACTGTCTGGAGTTCAAGTGTGAGAATGGAGGAGACTGTGTGGAAACACAGGAAACTCACACCTGTTCGTGTCCTCCTGGCTACATTGGAAAGCGTTGCCAGTGAGTATAGCCTTCAGCTTCTCTACAGCGCATTCTTTTAACCCTTGGATGCACAACCTACCAATACCCACATTCTTCCACGAGTGGGGTCAAAAGTGACCCCAAATAAAAACAAAGCGTTTTTGCAATAAACTGGGTTGTTTTTCTTCAAAATCTTTAAAATGAAGAGTTGTAACATTTTCTTATTCCAGGTGTTCCTCATAAAACTGCATTTTTAATTATTTTTTCATTAATTTTAAGAAATTGCAGTTTTTGTATCACTACCCCCCCCTCCACAAAATCAAAGCGCTTTTGCAATAATTTAAAGACATTTCTCTCATTTTGATTAAGATTATATATTTTGTTCAAACAAAGAGAAATTTCATTTTTGATGTGTACGTTGTTTACTTTTCATTTACATTTTAGCACTGAACAATCAGTCAATCAATCAGGTGTCAAAACATGTTTGTCCCTATGTCTGGAGGACGAAAAGAGGTCCGGAGACCATAACACAACAAAAACATCTTATCTCCTCTCACTGCGTGCAGCTGTCACAAACTACTTGCTTCTGGCTGTGATCATTGCACACAGGGGTATTGCATTTCAAACAGCAATCAGTGGCTTTGCGATCTTTGTTTCTTGGACACAGCTGGCACCTCTTCTTCTTCTGCTGGCCCCGTGTGCTTCTTTCCTGTGGCTGGATTGCCACCGTTCTTTTTTTCACTCCACACCTTCCCGTTGCATCAGTGATGTAGGTTGTGGACATCTCTGGACCTGGAAGCCTTCATGACTGGAAGAATGTCTGGCTTGTTCTGTCGCAAAGTTTCCACAATAGTCAGAACCTTCTCAAGGAGATGCTCTGCAAGATGGTGAAGAAGTTGTCAGTGGTGATGTTGTGGCCTGTGTGTCTGAATCCACTGCACAACTGACTGTCAGTGTTTTCCCCCAGATTCTTCTGGGTGTCATCCCCTGGTTGTCTGCCTTGGTACACAATCCCATCAATTGCATATGGGATGCGTGCATCACAAACCCAGAAGATTTTTATGCCATACTTGGTGGGCTTACTCGGTTTACTGTAGAAGCTGGGTCATACCTCTGAAAGGCACAAGTTGTTCATCCACTGTAACACAATCACTGGGGATGAATTCCTACCTGCTGTTGATCAGGAACAGGTCCCATATGTAGCAGGAAGCTGCCATGTGGTCTGTTTCAGTCGGTTGGCTCTGGTCCTCTTGTCATCAAAGCGCAAGAAATGGCAAATATCTTCAAATTGACATAGTTTCCTTTTACAATGGGTTATGCAGAGGACTCCCAAAAACACATGGACGGTACAATGAAAAACAAGTTCATAAATGGAGATAATACTTACATATATGTTGCTGTGAAAAAAATGACCTGGGTGGTGAGACATCAGAAGTGTAAGTGGGACGGTCGGAGTTGCTAAAAATTAAAAGCTCATAGAAGATTTCATAGGAACTGCTTGGGCTCATTTTTGACGCCACTTGTGGAAGAGTGGGGTAGTGATACAAGAACTGCAATTTTTAAAAAATAATGAAAAAGTAAATACAAATGCAAATGGCCTCATGTCCCAAACATGTTTTATGAAGAATACCTGGAATATGAATATATTACAACTTTTCATTTTAAAGATTTTGAAGAATCAAAACACGTGGGGTCAAAAACGACCCCGCGTGTGCATCTCAGGGTTAAATGTGCAAAACTGCACCAGGTAAAACTTTGCCTGGTTCTATATTGAAATTTCTCCTGCAGTTGTTACTTTTTTATTTACATTCTTAAAGAATTTAAAATTATTCTTTCAAAGGATGATTACAGGCTGCCTGAACGTTATGCAGAGATTTATTTCAGATCGGTTTGTCAGTTGCTTTTGTTTGTTATAGCATTTATTGTATAATGCAGTGGTTCCCAAACTTTTTTTGCTAGGCCCCCCTTTGTTTTACAAGAAAATCTCATGTTTGTGTGGGAGCCCCGTCAATAACGTGTCCATTATGCTAGCATTGTCCAAGCAGTCTTTTTTTTCTTTTTAGTCATACTTTGTGTTTTATCCTTTTTTCAATATACATGTGCCCTGAAAACTATTATTTTTTACTAGAATTAAACACTCTATAAAAAATTAACAATTAG
>NW_024582632.1:57260-111256 GCF_018398535.1 Haplochromis burtoni
TTGTGTTTTATCCTTTTTTCAATATACATGTGCCCTGAAAACTATTATTTTTTACTAGAATTAAACACTCTATAAAAAATTAACAATTAGTAAACTAGGTGATCAACATGAATAATCTGCCAGTGTCATCTGAAACAAACAGAAATGCCAAACATTTGATGGTTCCAGCTTCTGAAAGACTTGTTTTTCCAGTCCTGTGTTTTACGGAACAAAATATCCAATAACCGGAAGAGCTGATGAGCTTCAGCTACTAAAAATAATCATTAGCTGAAGCTCTGCTGTCGAAAGCCTCCTTGAGAAAATGTGTTTGTGTGTCTAATAGATGGCGTTTTCCTCCTGTGGCATGCAATGCGAACACTGAGTGTCTTAACGGAGGAGTTTGTATTGGAGGCGACTCTGGGGGCAACTGTACCTGCAAGCCAGGATATGCTGGAGACAGGTAGGAGTACGACACTGCACACACTCCTCTTCCACACCCTGTACTTTTAAAAGTACATCTGAACCACATCTAAGTAGAAAGGTCAGAAGGGCACATGTGAGCTGCTGCTCTGTCAGTCAGTATTGTGCTAAAACCTTGCTGATGTGTTTCAGGTGTGAGACAGAAATAGATGAGTGTGAGTCCAGCCCTTGTCTCAATGGTGCCACCTGTCTGGACAGACTCAACCACTTCCAGTGTGTGTGTGTGTCAGGATACACTGGCACGCTTTGCGATAGCAATGTAAGTGACGCACAACTCCATTCACCAAAACTAGTTGTAAGTTAATGTGCTTAGTTCTGCTCGATGGGTTTGCAGTTTGAAATGCCTTTATTTGAGTCAGGTTTCCTTTAGCTACAAGAGAAAATGATTAAACTTCCAGAGCAGTGCTTGAAATTGTGCTTCAGTCTTTATCCACACTTCAAACTAAGCTGGTCTGTGCTGTTCTCTTGCAGAAAGAGGAACAAACAGAGCGAGTTCCATGGTTGGCAGTGGCCATTCCTTTGACCACTCTATGTGTCTTACTGGCCATCCTGGTGGTGTTTTTTCTCATCATGACAGCACGAAAGAAGCGTCAATCAGAGGGCACATACAGCCCCAGCTCACAGGAGGTAGCTGGGGCCAGACTGGAAATGGGCAGCGTCCTCAAAGTGCCCCCAGAAGAGAGGCTTATCTAAGGCTTGAAGCCTTTCCTCACAGACTTACATCCAAAGGATGCATATTAAGGGCGAGAGATCAAATAGTCCTCAGTGTTATCCTTTGCACAAGGAAAGAGGTAACAAAATAATCAGTATCACATTTTCTCTCTAGAAAAACTTGTGACATTCACAACTTATAGGTGAAGACTTCAACGTGGATGCTGACAGAGGCAAACTCAGACTGCGCTGGTAGAAAGAGTTTGGTCATTCGATGTTTAGCTCTCGTTGGGCGTTGCTTTTCACACTAAATCTGTTTTGCATAAATAAAAAGGAAAGACGAAAAAAACTGCACCACAACAAGGGCTCGGGAGTAGAGCGAGAGCACCACAGAGCCCAACACGTGGAGCTGAACTCCAAAGTGCTCAGGTCCAGATCGAGTCTGAGCTTTTATGGGATGTGATCAGAAGCTAAACGGACCAAAATGTCTGCTGCTCGTCCCAGTGACAGACCCCATGTTTTAACTGAGAGAGCCAACGTTAGGTTTTCACGCTGTGGCTGATCTGTGCATGTTGCGCACTACTTTGTTCCCCACTATTTGTGGTAGTTGTAGTTACACACTGAAGTTTTAGATTTTTCTGGAGCCAGACGTCATTTTTATATCCGTCATCTCTTTTGCCATATTGGGTTTTGCCATCTGATTTTCCTTTCTTTCCTTCCACAGTGAAGCTTTTTTGTCTGAAAGAATGCATTTTGAATTAAATTACCTTGATGTTAAATTTCTAATTCAAGAATGCTGCCAGGGATTCCACTTGCCTAATATAAACGATGTCCCACTGGAAAAGAGCATTGTTAACGTTTTAAAATCAGTCAGGTTACGAGCGACTCAACTACAGTCAGGCGTTGGGTATTGGCTAAGTTGATACAGTGGGGCAAAAAAGTATTTAGTCAGCCACCGATTGTGCAAGTTCACCCACCTAAAATGATGACAGAGGTCAGTAATTTGCACCAGAGGTACACTTCAACTGTGAGAGACAGAATGTGAAAGAAAAATCCATGAATCCACATGGTAGGATTTGTAAAGAATTTATTGGTAAATCAGGGTGGAAAATAAGTATTTGGTCACCTCAAACAAGGAAAATCTCTGGCTCTCACAGACCTGTAAGGTCTTCTGTAAGAAGCTTTTCTGTCCCCCACTCGTTACCTGTATGAATGGCACCTGTTTGAACTCATCATCTGTATAAAAGACACCTGTCCACAGCCTCAAACAGTCAGACTCCAAACTCCGCCATGGCCAAGACCAAAGAGCTTTCGAAGGACACCAGGAAAAGTATTGTAGACCTGCACCAGACTGGGAAGAGTGAATCTACAATAGGCAAGCAGCTTGGTGTGAAAAAATCAACTGTGGGAGCAATCATCAGAAAATGGAAGACATACAAGACCACTGATAATCTCCCTCGATCTGGGGCTCCACGCAAGATCTCATCCCGTGGGGTCAAAATGATCATGAGAACGGTGAGCAAAGATCCCAGAACCACACGGGGGGACCTGGTGAATGACCTGCTTCTTACAGAAGACGTTACAGGTCTGTGAGAGCCAGAGATTTTCCTTGTTTGAGGTGACCAAATACTTATTTTCCACCCTGATTTACGAATAAATTCTTTACAAATCCTACCATGTGGATTCATGGATTTTTATTTCACATTCTGTCTCTCACAGTTGAAGTGTACCTCTGGTGCAAATTACTGACCTCTGTCATCATTTTAGGTGGGGGAACTTGCACAATCGGTGGCTGACTAAATACTTTTTTGCCCCATTTGCCCCTATTAACAAACAAACAAACAAAAACTGCAATGCCAAAGGATTTGATGAGACTTCGTCGTAGTTTTTCAGAAAACAAAACCCAAACATAACTCTAACCCTCACCTTAGTTGTGTTGCTGGTGACCTGGTGGATGTTAAGAGGTTAAAGTACAATGCAGTATTACTCACGGAGCACATCTGGCTCGGGTTTGTGTGAATAAAACAGTACAGAAAGTTCCAACACGTAACATACCGACGCTACGTGACAAATCCTCGGCATGTTCAGAGGCATGAGAGCCGTTTGGAATGAATCTCTACATGTCAATATGTTTTACATTCTGACCATGAATCACTTTAGAAAACACTGTCTGATAGGGTCAGGCTTAGAGCAGGAGTGTGCAATCTCAGTCCACGAGGGCCGGTGTCCTGCAGGTTTTAGATCTCACCCTGGGTCAACACACCTGAATCACATGATTAGTTCGTTACCAGGCCTCTCGAGAACTTCAGGACATGTTGAGGAGCTAATTTAGCCATTTAAATCAGCTGTGTTGGTTCGAGGACACATCTAAAACCTGCAGGACACCGGCTCTCGTGGACTGAGATTGCCCACCCCTGGGTTAGATCCTCTGCTCTAAGCGTGTGTGAGCGCCGCGAGCGGCATTCTGTTGGATTCAAGAGTCCGGAGCGTCTCATTTCACGCTACATTGAGACACCTCGGTCCGTGACAGATCGTCGGTCTGTTACGCGTTGGGAATGAGAATCTCTGGAAAGTTTGTGTGATGGAAAATGAGATCAGAACTCTAAACAGAGCGTTTGGCGAGACGTCGCTGTGGCGAGACGTCGCTGTGGCGAGACGTCGCTGTGGCGAGACGTCGCTGTGGCCTAAGTAGGAGTAAAAAAACTAACTGCTGTATTATATTGTCAATGTGCACTGTATGACTCAACACAGTCAACCACACCATCCATTCTTTATTATTGAGTAATTATAATGTCATTGTTGTTTGCATGTCTCTATGCTGTGTTTACTTTGCTGCAAAAGTTGAAACCACTGAATTTGTTTTTATGTTTGTTTATTTTGATGTATTTTTCGTGTCAGAGCGTTTTGTTGTAGAAATGTTACTGCTGTAGTCCGAGGAGGTCACACCTGCATTTGTGGACGTGAATACACAAAGGAAACACACACATACCATTATTACATGTTTATACATTCCAGTGTTTATCCACTGTGGCCAACGACCAATCATTTCGCTTAATTTAAGCCTGTTGTTTTATATTGTTTCATAAATACTGATCAGACTGAATTTGACCTTGAGAGTAATGTAAATAATTCCTCATTCAAGTTAACAATTACAGGAATATTTGAAAGTTGGAAAGTCTGTGCATTTGTAGTCCTGTTCACCTGCTCGCTTGCCTTTTACTCTGTATTCACGGGTGCTGCTGACCTTTACAGTTAATGGATGGTGCAGAGGTCATACACTCATGTAAAACTTTAAAAATCATGGAAAAACACAAACAAGTGACATACAAGTGACAGCTGAATATTGTGAATGTTTCATGTTTGAAGTTTACATTGATTTTGTTTCATCCAGCCAATTACATCTGCCCTAATACAGATCGGTGGCCAAAAGTATATTCATATCCGTTTCTGTTTTATTGGGTTAGTGAGGTGCCGGATTTCCACTGAGGAGCAAAGCTGCTGTTCTACTCGAGACAGTTCTTAAGGAAGGTTTTTCCGATTGTGAGGTTACAATAAACACGATGAACCAACCCAAGTGATGGTTATATATCATAGCTTAGTTTTATTTCGCATAGGATGTGTAGAAGAGAAACGTGCTGGCAGACTGTGTTATAGTTCAGATGTTTTGGTGCTCCGACAACTCTTACACTTGTTCTTGGTTTGGTCTTTTCTTTTGCTAAAGGAACAGTTCAGTTCAGTTATGTGCTTATAAATCTCTGTTTTACATGTCATTGTATGTTAATTCCAAACATAAATGTTCTTAATTGATTTGTGGAAGAACTCACGCCCATACAGCACATTTGGAAGGAAGTGGAAGCCAAAACTTCGACCTGAATATGAAATGCTGTTGATAAACATCAGCTGGGCAATGAGGACTACGGGGAGGGAAGCTTTTACACCTACACATTAATGCTCAGAGTTTTTCTTATTATCTTAAGCAGTGTTATATCCACATAATTCTGCTCATTATCTGTATATTTTTTGAAGATTTAAAACGTTAGAGTTTAAGTTACAGTTTACCTTGTGTCCTCTGTATGCACAGAGTTTAATCGTAAATGCAGAAATGGACACCCCAAGCAAACATCCCAATCATCAAGGCATGACATATATAAATTTAAGAGAATAAAAATATTCCTGCACTATTTACTGGAAATTCAGAGGTTTTATTTGCAAGTCTTGCAACCTGGATGCCCTTTAATATGTAAGTGTTGGCTGGACTATGCTGGTGAGATAAATGTGGTTATTCATGAAGTTTTCTGTGGAAATAATCATACTGTGTTGTAATTATTAGTCAGGCTTGTTTATATTTCTGCAGGGCTCCCCTAGTGTTTCATAACAGCCTGAAATCCTTAATTGGCCCCTTTAAAGTGAATGTAGAGGTACGTGCCTTCATAGGATCCTGTGTTATTTGTAGCTGTTTAGGTGTTTTGCATCTTAGAGATGACATATAATACTTTAATCACATGTTGATTAAAGTATACATACAGTATTACACAATGTCTTTTAACAGAATATGCACAGGGTAGGTAAATATCTCAACTACGTACAGAATGATAATCATTTTTACACTGGTGGTGTTTTTACTGAAACTGTGCCATGTTAGATCTGTGCACGAGGCACCCGACTCCAAAAGATTACAGTCTGTTCAGAGAGCACTGACAGTTTGGTTTTGTTGTTTAGAAATGTTATTTGGTTTATGAGTGAAATGAATGGGTCAGCACACTGAGACTGTAACGGTCTTACAAAGCTCGTGTGTGTGAAGCAAAATGTATATTTCCCATCAATGTTTCTGGTTACAGTGTTTGTTTATGTATATAAGAGAAACGAGGCTGGATAAGGGATCAGGTTATTTTGAAATGTGTCTTAATCAGTGTTAAAGTAAAAATAAAACACAAAATGTATAACATGGATGATCTTTTTTTCTCTGTGACATCAGTGATGTGTATTTTACATTTGAAGATCCACCATGTCAGGCTTCAGGTGCATTTCATCTAAATGCTAAACACATTCTCAGTACAGAGCATCTGGAGAGTGCTTACAGCACTTCACTGGGTCAACATTTTGTCGTGTTACAGAATTATTCAATATTGAATTACATACATTTCTCACCTCGAAATAATGACCAAGTGAATACACTTTGAAGGTAAAAAACAAAAACAGAACATCCATCCATCCTTTTCAGGGTTGCGGGGGGTGCTGTAGCCAATCCCAGCTATCATAGGGTGAGAGGCGGGGTACGCCCTGGACAGGTCGCCAGTCTGTCGCAGGGCAAAAACAGAACATGTACATATTTATTCACAGCTTTTGCCATGACACTCAGAATTGAGCTCAGATGATCTGTCAGATGTTTCTACAAACTGATTGGACTCCACCCGTGGTAACTTCAGTTGATTGAACTTATCAGAATCAGAATCAGAATCAGAATGGGGGTTTATTGCCAGATGTTGAGGTTTACAACATTAGGAAATTGCTGCGGTGCTTCAGTGCAAACAATAAGAATTAAAGTGCTATGTAGAAAGAAAGATATGTGCATGAGATATACATGAGATATATACATGAGAATAAGACTTATGAGTGCTACGTAGAAAGATTTATATGAAAGGCACACACTTATTATAAGGTCCCATAGTTGACAGTTCATGTCAGAGCACGAACCAAGCCATGAAACCCAAAGAACTGTGTGTGGACCTTGGAGATAGGTTTGCATGGAGGCACAGATCCAGGGAAGGGGACATAAAAAAAATGCTGCAACACTGAATCTCCCAGTAACACGGCGGTCTGCAGGAATATGGACCCATGGCCCCGCCCCTCCCTGAGCCTGGTTCTGCTGGAGGTTTCTTCCTGTTTAAAGAGAGGTTTTGTTCCCACTGTCGTCAAAGTGCTGCTCATAGGGGGTCATATGATTGTTGTCTGGAGGTATTATTGTAGGCTCTACCTTGCAGTATAAAGCACCTTCAGGCGGCTGTTGTTGCAATTTGGTGCTGTATAAATAAATTGAATTGAAATGAATTATATCGTGGTAAAAATACATTACTATTAAATATGGTATATTTAAAAATATATATTAAATATGACTATTGAACCATGTCCACTGCCCTACTCCTTTTTAAAAAAAAAACATCTTCTTTTCCCACTATGCGCTGCTCAGCCTTCTCACATTTTCCTCCCCCATTCCTCTCCCCCCTACTCTTTGAAGCTATAATAGTGCATTCCTTTGTGTCTCTGAGTGACTCCTACCCAGGGTAGCTGTTAGCTTGGTCAGTACTTTTCCTCATAATGATGGCAAGTTAAGCAGGGCAAGCATCCTCCTCCTCCCTGCTCCTGCAGTGTGGGGGCCGAGGAGCCAGGAATTCCAGAATTAAAGTCTAGCTCGGCTGTGACAATCCAAAGTAAAAACTAAGGTATCACGTATGTCTCAGTCACTTCAGCAGGCAGCTTGCAAAGCTATTCTTTCACTGAAATATAAGCCATTAGAAAGTTGATGTATCAATTTTTTCTGTCACCACAACATGGAGACTTTTTAAAAAATGAATTAAGCACCACAAACTTATTAGGTATGGATCCATTATGTTGAGTTGGTGCAAATATCAGAGGCAGATATATGAAATTAGGACAAAAATAATATTTTAAAACCAACAAACTGTCAGAACACTAGAGAAAGGTGGTAAAAAAGTCATAAAATATTTGTTTGCTTTAGCAGTTTCTCTTGATATCGTTTTTTCTTGCTCTGCAGCTTGTCACACTTGCTCCACCCAGCAGATGTCCTCTGACTTGCTCCCAATTACCTGATTCATATATGCACAGACA
Source organism: Haplochromis burtoni (assembly GCF_018398535.1). Taxonomy (NCBI): domain Eukaryota; kingdom Metazoa; phylum Chordata; class Actinopteri; order Cichliformes; family Cichlidae; genus Haplochromis; species Haplochromis burtoni. The sequence goes on from NW_024582632.1 coordinate 65,217, forward strand.
AACCTCACCCGTTCTATTCTCCAATTAGCTGCTGTATATCTCACCTGCTGTCTTGCCTTTGTTCCTTGTCAGTTTGCCTCACGCATGTGTATCGTCTTACCTCCTGACTGCTCTTTTATTCTTTTTGCCCAATTCCTAATTGTTCTGCTAACCTGCTTCCAAGCTTCTCTTTTCTATTTAAATGTACTAACTGACTAACCAGGATGTGTTTTCTTAATTCTGTCTTCACTTTCTGCCTTTTCTTGCAACTTTTACAAAATGTGCAATTTGGCTAAATAGATGGTTTAACCTGGGATGAGCAGGAGGCATCATTAGACCTAGTGTCACATGCACATTTGCTGTCTGAGATGTTTTTGACTGTGCTTCTTGATTAAACAAGAAATAAGAATAAAAGTACATCTATTTTTGACTTGTTGTTTGAGGTCTGGGGGTTTGGTCCAGTCCTGTCATGGTATTTCCTGACAGTAGAAAAAGTATAGTTATAATATATTTGGTCTAACGACTTGTTTAGACCCTGTTTAAGTAGGTCATTGCCACCCAATTGATTCGGTTTTATTTTTATTGTGTTTTTTCCCCTTTAGTGTCCTTTGTGACTTTCACAGGATGAGCCACACAACAGTTCACACAGTCCAAAAACAGCAAAAGTAGGACTGATTAAAGACAGCTGCATATAATTGTGCAGGTCCACCTAGCTTTACTGAAAACAGCTCTGTCCATCGCAGGTATGAACACAGGACCTGTGGGGTGTCCTCTGATGTTTGGCACCAGAATTGTCTTTGGTCCAGTAGGATACAGAGTCAGAACCAGGTGTATTGGGCCTGTTTCCATCAAACAGATGGTAGTTTGGATCTAGGGAGGTGGAGGCAGGTGAACTTCTTGAGGTTATTGCATTAAATGTTGGTAATGAGCTGGATCAGGTTGTATAAAGATTGTGAGCTGCAGCATGTTGCTAAGCAAAAATGGGCATATGATGCTAAAATTTACTGAAGAGATTGTTGTGGAGCTTTAGACTTCCAGGACCTGTTCTTTGTATGTGGATTAAAGTTTTAACCTGATGAACCATTAAGCAAATGGTTCATCAGGTTATAAACCTGCTCCCGAGCAGGTCTGACTTTATGGATATGTTGTTGGATGTGTGACAATCAATCCAACACCTCCTTCTATCTAAGGACAAAGATTAAATGACTTCATTTAATTTAAACAGCACTGACGGTACTTAAAAAGAACATTTAAGAGGAAATAATAATCTGGATTCCCTTTTACCCTGTTTACGTGCTCAAAAATCAACTGATTACTGTATTCTGATTACTGTATATCTAAAATATGTTTCATGTGTTAAACTTAATTCTGATAAAAAACAAACAAACCTTCAGCTATAAAATGCAAATATCATGCCTTACATTACCTTAATCCTAGTGAGGAGCTAAAAGAAAACCCAACCCTAATGCTAAACAGGTCACAGGTGACCTGGTGGATGTTACGAGGTTATTAGAACTGTTTACAATTTGTCAACCCTTGTGAACACATCTTTCAAACATTATGACATTTATTGACATTGTGCTAAACAAATAAACTTCATTATAAGCTCTCTCCTTGCCTGGCCCCCACAGAAGTGTACATGGAGCTTCTTCCCACCCTCGCTCACCTCCTCCTCTACCCATCTGCCCCTCGCTCTCCCTGACTGGATGGCTGGCTGGCAAGTGACAAGACTGACAGACGAGGCCTGTTCTTGGGTTAGTATCATGTCGGTGGGGAGCGAAGCCTCCCGGCAGTGTCAGCCATCATGGTGCCAGCTCCAGGTCTAATGAGGGAGACTGCCGCCTCGGCATTCCCTCCCCAGTGTCAGGAATCGGCCGACAAATCAGCAGTGCATCACGGGCCCAGCACAAATGATATGTTGACAAATGCAGATATTTCACTTTTAATTGACACTAAGAGACGGAGATGATCCGGCTGCCAGGGCTTCTGAGGAGACAAGGACAAGACAAGATGGGAGAGAGAGAGATGTGGAGGGGGAGAGGGAGAGCGAGCAGGAAGGATGGAGCAGGAGGGGGACTGTGTTAAAGAAAAGAAGATGTTGGAATAGGCCTTGGAAGATGTTTAATATTTGCGGAGTGTGTCATTTTTTATGGTTGAGGGGGAGAAGAAATCGGGGGGAAGGGTGGGGTGTTGAGATTAGAGGTGTGTGTTTCTGAGACTTGTCAGCGCTGACAGCTGCTGTATTATATGGCAGCCTCACAGCCGACTGACTCCTCTAAACCCTGACAACATTGCCTATTCATTTAGCCAGGTGGGCTTTCTTTGCAAGCTCTCTATCTCAGCTCTCTTTGACAAACGCTGGATTCGATCTGGTATTCTGCTGTGCCTTTTGCTCCTATTGTTTGCTTGTTAATTAATTTTTTGGAGGCTATTATCACTTAAATAAGTACATAATCCAAACACTACATATCAAGTTGCTACAAATATTACATTCAGGATTGTGAGTTTTATTAATGTGACATAAGCCTATATGGCCAGGCAGCGTGACACCAAATGCTGTGTATTCAAACAACACTGCAAAGAAAATAAAGACTGCCACTTACAGCAGGAAATATGCAGATTAAAATATATTACAGAAATAAACAAGAAAACAAAACAAAAACCCACCAACCTCTATGATGAGTAGATGACCTCCAGCGTCGCCCTGGCTGTAGAGATGTTTTAGGAGATTATAAATATCAACATTTGGCACCTTTTCTGCATCAGTTTATGGTGGAAATATCTTTATTTATGTAAAGAAAAAACAGCAATGCAGTGAGGCTGTATTGCTGTCAAACAATTATTAATATTTTTTGTGCAATGTTAATTATCCCTGCTGAGTCATTGCACACACAGTGATGATTTACTCTTCTGTCCTCTTTTGTGTTTGCCTGGAATCAGAAGGGAGTCAGACTAATGAGTCAAAAACATGCCTGCCGGAAGGAGCCAGAAGAGAGGGTGGACAGCTGTTGACTGGGATCCCAACACTGTGTGTGTGTGTGTGTGTGTGTGTGTGTCTCTTGTTTATTCCTTAGTTTTCTTCTTGTCTTTATTATTTTTCCCAACCAGTCCCTAATCAGTTAATCAACGTGGGTTTTTTATATCTGTTTCTTGCATAACTAATCAAGCTTTGCAACAGTTTCTTTTGTTACAGTTTTCCTCACGTAGCCATCAATCTTTTCTTCGATGACTTCACATTTGCCTTTTTCTACAACTCACCTGGTTCATTTTGTGTCGCTCCCCCCACTGCCCCAATTTTAACAGCAGTCATAGTCATCTTGTACATTAACACCTTTTTACAATTTTTTTTAAGTTCTGGGAACTAATTAGATTTTACAGTGGGGCACACCCACTCATCATCGTACAGCCCTGTTTCACACACCCCTGCCTGGGTGTCTCTGGTGTGCTTTGGCATCCTAGTGCTGTGCTGCCTGTGTGGGACATAATAACATTAAAGGCATCATGTGCTTTATAAATCAGCAGAATCAGAATACTTTAATAATCTCTAAGGAAATTATGTAAAACTCTGTATAAGTGGTTTTTGTGAACATGTGATACCCATCTAGGAAAGATTTTCTTTGGGGTTCTTCTTCAGCCTGCTCCCACAGTCCAGAGACATGGCTCTTAGGTTACTTGTCAGTTCTAAATTTACCATAAGTGTGAATGCAAGGTAGATAAAGTACTTAAGTGCATGTGTGTGAAGAACCAAATGTAGCTTGTAGTCTACAGTCTTCTGCGGTGCTTAAAATGCCAGAGCAGTTCTGTTCAGTTTCATTATACATCAGACCCTATAAGTCATATTTGTCTTGTTAATAGGCAAAATGTCCTTAAATAACAATGACCTTCATTTACAAAGAATTTACTGAAGCAGCACATTCGGATCAATTAAACCATGTTTTCTCAGTGTAAAACCCCCACACTCTCCTGGGTTCTGTAGCTGTTCCCTGTGAATATTTCCTCTGTCCAAGTAATAGTAGCCAAGAAATCATTTTATCCAGGTCCTTGGTATGATGTGCACACACTTAATTGCAGATACTATGTGTTACAGTTACAGTTACTCTCTGGATGTCCCAGGAGTTAAAAGCCTCCCACTGATACAAGAGTACTGACAGGTACTAGCAAGAGATATTTCTCACTTATGATTTTTCCTTTATTGCATGTAAAATCCAAAAAGTAACCTAAGGCTTTTCTACGCCCATACTTGGTTTCTTCTTGTTTAAAGGGAGTTTTTTTCTCTCCCTACTTGCTAAGTTTTTGATCATAGCTTGTGTTCTGATTCCCATATATGGTCCCTGGTGGGGTTTGACATGTGACCCTCCACTGTCCTGAGGTGTACACAGAGCAACGGTCTAATCCCAAATAATCCTTCGAGTAGGTCTGTGTATAAGTGAAGGAGTAAAATGTTATTGGAATGATTTTTTTAATTTATTTTTTTATGGAAAAATTGTTGTGTGAAAAGACAAATTAGATTTTACTTGCTAATTAAATATATGCTCACCTGCTGGTCTTCATTTTGTTAGTTTACCATATCAGCTAATGAGAAAAGGTCTTCTTTGAGGAAGATCTGTTATGCTTATTCATCCTATGCTGGACATTAAAAGCGATTACTATATTACTATTCTTATATTTTACTTGTTTATGGTTGACACAGTTATCTGCAGGAGCATCCGGTGAAGAAAAGTTTAGGTCAGGTTAGGTTGCATATGTTTAAAAATCATGTTCAGGTTAAAAAACAGGACCTTTATTATCACTGTTGTCATTTATATTTTGGGTGTGATATGAGGTGCTGATTCCTATGACTGATTCCATTTTGACTTAGACAGTCAGAAATATTATAATTCTGATCATTTATCAGTACAGATCCATATTTTTATGTCTGTGTATAAAAAGAAAGCTGACACTTATGCGATTTCATCAGAGGTGTAAACATCACAGATGCCTTTGTGTCAAAGTAACTGAGGATAAAACAGAACAACATGAAGGAGATTTTCCTGTTCTGGCTTTTTATAGCAGATAACTTTAAAAATATTCTGCAGTAGAACCAAAATTGAAGAAAACCAGGAATCAACATCTGAACATTACCTGATGCTGCTGAAATGAAGCAAAGTTACAGAGGTTTGATTAGAGACACAGCTGAGCGTTTTGTAATGTCTAAAAGCTTAAATAACTTCGGTATTGAACAGCAAAAATGAGGCCTTCTTGTCGGAGGACATTTTTGAAAAATAACCCAGCAGGTGACAGCACTGTACACAATGGTAGACTGGTGAGTAAAAAGCATGAACGCACAATAAGCAAGCGAACAATGCTGGAAACAGAGACTTTTGATGGTAAACTGGTCTCGAAGCGCACTGAAAGACTGCAGGAAGTTTGATTTTATAGTTGTAGAAGCCAAACAGCCCAATTCAGAGGGAATCCATGATAATATTTATCAAACATGAAGCGTCGTTTGGATCTTCTTTTGCTGCTCGTTCATTGAATTTTGGTTAGAGAGAGGCGAGACCTGCAGCTTCAGCATCTGTGAGATGTCCACGTACGTGCTGTCGGATCAGTGCTTTGTGTTTATATCTTTGTGCGGAATATGTTCACCTGCTCTCATTTGCTGTTTTAGCTGTTTGGTGGTTGTTCATAAAGGTTTTTGAGCTTTAACCTGAGATTCTGGCATTTTGGGCAAAAAATATTTATATTTAAAAATCGATTTAGGATTTAATGAATGGATATCACATTATTTAAACTAAAATCGATTTGAATTGAGAAGTCGACCCCTAGTTAACACTGTCATCTCACAGCAAGGTGTTCAGTTTGAATCCAGTCAGTTTGTACCTCAATGTTCCAACTGTGTCTGTGTTTCTCTGGTTTTCTCTGAGTACTGTGTCTTCTTTCCACAGTCCAAAGACATGTGTGGGGTTGGGTTAACTGATTAGTCTAAACCGGCCATTAGGTGTGAATATAAGGATTCATAGTTGTCTAGTTGTGTTAACCCTACGACAGACTGCCAACTTGTCCAGGGTGTAACCTGACCCTATGGCAGCAGGGATGGGTCGCCCACTAAACCTGAATTGAACAAGTAGAAGAAAATGTTTGGATGAAAATAGCTCATAAAAGACTAAAAGAACAAATCATTTTGAAACAATAGTAGAAAAACAATATTCAACTTGATCCATTTCTCAATCGGCGACTCTGTAACAACGTGTCTAGTAATTAAATATCTCCATTGGTTTTAACATGTTCGGGTATTCTTCTTAGCTTGATTATCCCAACATCAGAATATGCAAACAATGTTTTCATGTGAAGAAATACCTCACTTTCTGTTTTTAGCAACAGCTAGCCAACTGTGACTGAATCTGTGATCCTTGTCTCCAAGTTCTGAATCAGCAGTGCTGTGGAACAGTCTCTCTTACAGCCTTCTTTGTACATAGTCAACCACTACTACAAAAGTAAGTGAGCAGATTAACATACATTCAGACATAAGGATTATTTTCAATACTTGCATGAAAATCTGTTGCAGTCAATAACTGCCTGAAGTCTTTAACCCATTAACATCATCAAAGTGTGAATTTCCTCTATTGGTTAAGAAATACAAATTCACAACATCAAGCTATGTGAGGAACACTTTTAAGGAAATAGATGTGTCATCATTAACTCACCTTCTTGAATGAAGTTCATATACAAATCCAGAGGGTTTACAGTAAGATGCAAACACTGGTTACACTCTACAAGACGGCCGGATTAGACTTTGAGAGAACACATCTAAACAAGGCTTTAAATTTAACTTTAAATTTTTTATGTATCATCAGTCTGTACTGCACATTACTCATTACTTTTCTTAAAAGTAATGCACTGTCACACTACAGTTCCAGACACTGACAATGGAGGCAACAGTGCTAACTTCTATGGTGTGATCATTTAGTCATCACTTCCCGTATGTCTTTAGTGGTCTCTTGCATCTTGTGGGGGGATTTTGTCCCATTCTTCTTTGCAGTGTTGCTTCAGTTCATTGGGGTTTGCAGACAGGTTGAGGCCTGGACTTTAGCCGGGCCATTACCTCGATTCTTTTCTTTTTCAGTGCTTGGGATGTTTTTCTTCTTAGTTTTTCATATTGCTTCTCAATGTAGTTTAAACAATAAATAAGTAATCTATCTATCTGTCTATCTATACAACAACACAGGTTTTTGGCTCTTATATTTAAGAACAACTGAGCCACAATTGATCATTAATCATTAATTATCTGTTGTGTTCCATATAGACAGGAAAAGCTGTTCGGCTAAACACACATGTGAGTGAGTATGAAATGCATGGAAATTACTGTTACTGCATTTTTTTTTTTAATTGTGAATCCTCACAAGTGGACTCAGTGTTGCTGTTCCCAGCTTTGAACAGAAGAGGGCAGACAAAACCTGGACTGATTGCTGATATGCAGTGGGAAAACATCCAAGTTTCAACGTGTTTATTTCACATCCTTGGGCTTTGCTCATCAGATCAGTTTGAATAACTAACCATCCCAGCTTCTACAGCTCTCTCATGAATAAAGCTGTGGCCCTTAGTGGTGCCTGCACCGTCTCTTGGAAACGCTAGGCTGCTCTCTGAAGCTAAATACACAGACACACATAAAAACCCAGAAAAATACACATGGCACGGGTAATAGTTGTGGATGACAACAGAAACATCATTAGATACCCAACTGTCAGCCACTTTCTTGGTTTCTAAATTGGATGAGTGGATGAGAGTGATACACCATAGCCAAATAATGACTCTGTTGCATATTGTCTGATCTGTTAAGAAAGAAAGAAAAAAATTGTTACACCCTGGTGTCTTCTCACCTTTAAGTGTCTACTGGATGTGAGGCAGACAGACTTAAAGCATCCCAGGAATCAAGTGAAGTCTGGACTGAATCATCTGACTGGTGGGGGCTGCTTTCTCACAGAAACACGGGTTTAAGATAGAAGTAAGTTTCTCACCGCAAGAGAGATTATTTACTCTGCTGATGAATTTGTGGTTAATTGTGAGTGTTGGTGAGTATGACTATGTGGGGGGAATGTTAATGTGTACCCCTGGGTAGGGCTGATAGAGAGGGAGACATCCCTCATTAAAGTAATTAGACCTGCAGGAGAGGATCCCCCAGCCCAGAATAGATACACACACACACACACACACACACACACACACACACACACACACACACACACACACACACTGAAGATATGCATGTATACACAACCTAAAAGGCATGTTTCCTCACACACAACATAATCCTGGTATCATTTTAAACATATAACTGGACAAGAAGGATAAACACCCAACGCACAGCATCCAGGTAAATGCTGAAAGAGAACTTATATATTTTAATTTATTGTCTTCGCTTTGTGATTGTGTCCTCTTGTTCCCAGATTTAAGTAATTAAAAGAAATGATGACAAAACTGTAAAAATCATTTCAAAATCGGTTATTGACATCGTTGGTGACAAAGCAGCAGCTCATATCACACAGATTTAGTGGACAGAAAAAACAGCAATAAATAGGATGACAAATGGTTTTGGCTCCAGGCAGTGTTTTTGGCTGGAACCAGACACATATACTACAACACTATCGCATTTTCATCTTTTTTAGAGCAGGTCGGGGAAAACCAAGGAAGATGTTTGCATAGATCTATAGGAGCCAGATTTGTTCATTGTGAAGGCCAAATAGAGTTTCACATTTTTTAGCTGGAGACCTTTTACATCACCTGATGACTGTCCTACTGTTTAGTAACTTGAGAATTACAGGTAATGAATTTAAGGCCAACATAAGTAACCGCTGTTTATTGCTACATTGTTGCCCAGTTGCCACAATTGCAGTCATAATCATTTAATCTTCATCTTTAAAGACAGAAAGCAAGTTTTTAAAATTTTGTCTTGACGATCAGCGATGCTGGCAATGTCACCAAACCCCAGAGTAAATTATTCGTGACTAATCACCAGGATGTCAGTTTTATCAGGATGTTTATGGAGGGAAAGAAAATGGGAAATGTATAAGTCTTCATTTGTTGTGCTGGTCAAAGCATCTATAGATTTGTAACACATAACGTAAGATATTACATTTTTTTCTTTGCTTTTTTTTGTTTTTTGATCTTTTTTTCACTTAGTATGTAATGCATTCCATCATTTATAATACTTTGTAGCACAAGAGACTGGGCATGTTAAGGTTACCGCTTTGTTGGAAAGTTCCAAATTGTATACACTTTTATAAACGCACGTTTTAGATCACCAATCAGTAACTGGAAGAAGCACTAACAATACCAATTCAGTAATTAGATTAAAACTCGCTTCCCTGAGCGTTGCCTAAAGGCTACATGTACAGGTACAGTCTACCCAGATGCTAATGACAAACACAACTTTTGTTGCAAGTCTGCTCAGTAGAACACACCCCTCAAAGCAGTCAGCAGCTGGGGGTGGGTGCAGAAGGGTCATATTCATTTAGGCTTTGACTTCAATATCGTTAGCTTCATAGCATAAGTGCCTAAGTCATTTTTTGGTCAAATTGAGATTTTTGCCTAACTTTACTCCCCTACCACTGCTGCATCATCCTGTCCGTCTGAAACACAAAACACAAAAAAATGACTTAGGCACTTATGCTATGAAGCTAACGATATATAAATAAAAAATAAACAGCTGTTCTGCAGATGTGATTAAATTCTTTCATCTTTAATAAAATGATCAGCATTGCTGCTTTACAAAGTGTAACAATTAAGTTTACCATCCAGGTGTCCATGAAGACAGGATTTATGAAATTTAACGGAGTTAGAAGTTAGCAGGAAGTTAGCTTGCTAGCTTCTATCTAAACATGATATAGCATGTTCTGACTGAGAGATTTCTGAAACAAATTCAAACGTACAGCTCTGCTATCACTTCCAACATAAATGAAGACAGAAAACTAAACAGCAGTGGCGTTTGTAGGGTTACTGAAGTTTGGCTAGCTGCTATATAATGATGTGCTACGTGATCGCTAGCAACACAGCTATGTTAGCATAATATAAACAGTGAAGCTGGAGGATGAGCGCTTTTTCCAGTCGATAAAAGTTAACAGGTTTGAAAGAGGTCTTGCAGGGGCAGTTAAAAAACATAAGAACACACTAAAATGGTCTGCAAGTTCATTCAGTGATAAAAGGTCTATTGGAACCCTTTCTTTCCTATTTACCTATGTTTCCATTCTTAACGCTATGTCCCCCTCTGATGTTGACACAAAGTCTTGTTTTTGAGAGGATGGGCTCATGCTTACCAGATCATGCACTGCACTCCAGCAAAAAGTATCCAAGCTTGCTCAGCAAAGGTAGCAACATATACAAACATCCAAGATGTAGTGAGAAACATATGATTCAGTTATGGTTGGTCTACACTGTGTTCTTGAGGCCTGATGTGTAACTGTGCTTATAGGCTGATTAAGGGAAGGCACCAAAATCTATCTGGCAAAGTTAGGAAAAGATAGTCATGATGATAAAAAGCAGACCTAAACAAATTAATGAATACTTCTTGAATGGAACTGCAATGCCTGGTTTTACTTGCTTAAGAAAAAAAAAACATTTGAATCTCTAAGAGAAAGAAAGAAGTACATGATGATGGCAAAATGCAAAGATTTGCAAAAACAATTCTTCCAGATTCAACTGTGGGAAAAGAAAGAGTCCAAATGTGCCAAATTTTCCAAACATCGCTTAATTTTAGATGAGTAGGAGACTTTAGAAATAGCATATGAAAAAGGGACAGACAGATAGGCTGACTGGGATGGCAAGCCAGCATAGAAGCTTGTTTAATTAAGCTGGGGCTCAAAGGGCTACTATATGCCAGCTTGTCAAATCAGCTTGGCTTTCTATTCTTTTTTCTTATATGTTATTCTTCAACTATAATAGAGTGCTGAGAAAAAAGTATTTGTCCCCTTCCTGATTTATTTTTTTTATGTTTTGCATATTTGTCACACATACATGTTTCAGTTAATCGAACAAATCTGAATATTAGACAGGTTTTAAATGAGGATTTCATTTTACATCAAATTCATGGTTACATCAATTTTATGGCAAGTTGCAGGTCCTAAAGCAGCTAAGCTTTGAACAACTGATCTATTGTCATGTTGTGTAGCAATCACTTGCCAACAAACTGAAATCACAGAACAAACAATGCTAAAGTATTGGGGTGCTGCTGCAGTACGGTCATTGTCCATTTGCACCCTGAGGCACCGTCCTCCAGTTTTGCAGCATTTGGCTGAATCTGAGCATAAAGCATAGCCCTGCACCTATCAAATTCATCCTGCTACTGCTATCAGCAGTCATATTATCAATAAACACTAGTGACCTGGTCTTAGCAGCCATAACATAACATGCAGATTGCTGCATGCTCATTTTGGTTCAATCCGACTAAAGAACTGTGCAGGCTGTTTTGGGAGGAAGGTAAATGTACTTTCCTATAAAAGGGCATGGCAGTATGCAGCTTGCTGGTGCACAGGTTTCATACATCCACTGGTAATTTTGTATATGTACTTCTTTTTTGCACAAAGTAAAAACATTGCTCTTCTCATTATTTAATTATGCCCCCAGGTGTATCCTTTGGTGCACAGCAGCTACAGTAACTCTTTATACTTGTATATTCTTTATACCTTCTTCAGTACTACTCTAGGGTATGCAAAGTATTTTGTGTGATATGACTGCAAAAACCAAGAATTAAATGTTTATGATGGTTGTGAACTGCCTTTCTTCATATTAATGTTACTGAACACTGTCCATAGTATTTTTCAGTTTGTGATGAAATTATTACCTTTTTGGGGGATAGCACAAAAGAACTCATACTTTCTCTTTTAAAAAAATGCTGCATCATTTAATAACTAAAAACATGATTTCTTGGATAAAAACAGGTCTGTGGAATACATATTTTTCAGCAGAGCACACAGCTAAAAATCCTAACCCACATGACTGCTTTTCACTGGTGTCAGAAATGCTGCCTGATCCTCACCTGCTGTGGCAGATAAAGGATTGGGCTCTGTGCATATGAAAAGATTCATACATATTGAAACCCCAGCAGGTCTGATCCCGCCCTCATTCATAATCCATATTCCTTAAGAGCCTCAAGAACAAAATACCTCTTAGTGCTCAGCTTTGGCATTCATTACAATTTATTCTCCCACTGTTGCTTAGTTTGGACCTCAGTGAATGTAGGGGTTCAAGGAATAAAGCTAGCCCAGATATAATGTGATTATACATGCAAGGCATAACACATTTGGTGCCTTGGAGGCTTTTTATTGGACACACAGGTAAGGTCAGTGGACAAAGGAGGAGAGACGGCAGATTGTGAATAAAGGCATTACAGTTAGGTTGTCCGGTAACAACTTGCAAAGTATGGCTAATGTTTATAAAGGGGAAACCTGCTCTCCTATTTAATATGAGCAGGATTTTGTTGTACTCAAAATTTTCATACAGATTTATGCACTTTCCTAAAAACATAAAACCAAGAAAAACCAAGAACAAAGAATGTTGTTCTGAAATGGAGTAAAACTGTATGCGATTCATATTTCCTGTTATTACAATGTTATTTTAAGCAATGAATATCTAAGCTAAGTAATTATTTTTTGATTCCACTGTCTGAAAAGAAAATAAGCAGGCCTACAGTGCTGTGAAAAACTCTTTGCCTCCTTCCTGATTTCTTCCTTTTTTTGGTAAATTTTTGGTTAATGTTTTTTAAACGTTCCCTAGTTTAAATACTTGAATGTGACAAAAGGACCCGACACACACAGGAATGACGTGCTTGGGAATATTTATTTTTGCTTGTTCAGCAGTTTCACTTTGGTTTCAGCATAGGTAACTCTGAAGGTAACTTCTGTAGCTACTCCTCACACACTCTTCTCTCCGATGTCTCCGCCATCACTTTATATATAGAGGAGAAAGAGTCATTAGTCCCAGCACACACACCTGTCTCCTCTGCCACCTCAAAGCCGCCCTGAGAGCTCACTGTACCGCCCCTCCACTCCAGAGACCACACCCCTGCCACGGACCCCCACTGCCCGACTGAGGCCGGGGCCCCATCGGCCCGAATCTACTCCTCCGCCCACGAGTGGGAGAGGAAATTGGCCACAACCACCTGCGCCCCCGGCCTATGGACCTTGAACTTAAGGGGCTGTAGAGCCAGATACTTCCAGGTGATCCAGACGTTGGCATCCTTCCTGCAGTGGAGCCACTCCAGCGGGGCGTGGCCTCAGCAGAGGGTGAAATAACAAAGAGAGTCAACCGCCCACCGAATGGCCAGGCACTTCTTCTCTAACATACTGTACCGGGTCTCCCGGTCAGTTAGCTCCCAGCTGATGAACACAATATCAGCCAATTCCCTCTGAACTATTTGTTCTGTTCAGGTAGCCTCTAGAGCAGGGGTGGGTAACTCCAGGCCTCGAGGGCCAGTGTCCTGCAGGTTTTAGATATTACTCTGGTTCAACACACCTGAATCACATGATTAGTTCGTTACCAGGCCTCTGGAGAACTTCAAGACATGTTGAGGAGGTAATTTAGCAATTTAAATCAGCTGTGTTGGATCAAGGACACATCTAAAACCTGCAGGACACCGACCTTCGAGGCCTGGAATTGCCCACCCCTGCTGTAGAGCCATGAACGCACCGTCACGCCCGGCTGCATTCTGTAAAATGGTGCTCAATGAGCGAAGTACAGCCAGGAAGGGGGAAGAACACATCTGCAAAATGCTGTTGCAATACAGCAACATCCGCTCTGTGGGCCTTTGTGAGATGATTACCACAATGGAGGGAGGTGGGAATCGTGGAATTTGGCACCTTCGTTCCCAACTCATCTCTTTCCTTGACCAGGCTCACCAGGGATGCGATTCCAGCCTCTCTCCATGCTTTAAGGAGGTTGAGGTGATATATTTGTGTGGCTCCTCCCCTGTCTGACCATACCATCTCATAGTCAACGCCGCCCACCCGCCGTGTGACCACGAACGGTCCTTGCCACTTGGCGAGTAATTTTGAGCTGGAAGAAGAGAGCAATACAAGCACATTATCTCCTGGTGAGTCTAGCCCTTCTGTTGTACAGGCTCTGCTGCCGCTGCTGGGCCTAGAGTAAATTTCTGTGTGATAACCTCCTCAAAGTGTGTAGCTTTGCTTTCAGGTCCAGCATGTACGGTTTTTTCGTGGGGCTCGGACCTTACTCCCAGCTTTCTTTAATCAGGTTGCTATCCTCTCCAGTGGAGCTCCATTGATGATAATGGGGTTGTAGACTCGCTGTGATCTCTTCTGAAGTCCACCACCAGCTCCTTCATCTTGCAGAGGTGGCTGTCCTGACACCACGATGCCAGGATCTTTACCTCGTCCAGGCCGCTTCATCTTTGTTGGAGATAAGGCCCAACACCACTGTGTCAGGAAACTTCACAATGGTATTGGGGGCCAAGAGAGGCCACACAGTATAGCAGGAGTGCAGCAGTGGCGTGTGGCGCTCCCATGTTTCAAACCGCAATACCTGAAATCTGCCAGTGAGAAAGTCCAACACCCATGCACACAGGCGGCTGTTGAATCCTTGATCCCTCAGCTTTGTGAACATTCTACTGGGCACTATTGTGTTGAACGCTGAACTGTAATCTACAAACAGCAAACTCACATAGTTACCCTGTTTCTTGTCCACGTGGCGGAGATTGGTGTACAGGATGTGGAAGATGGTGTCCTCTGTGGATCTGCCGGGTCGGTAGGCGAACCAGAGCAGGTCTGTGGTGCTTCGAATGGAGGAGGAGATGATGTTCTTCAGCAGCCTCTCAAACACCTTATTACCACCAAAGTCAGTGCAACTGGCTAGTAGACGTTCAGGCATGAGGGCTTGTTGTTCTTGAGCAGTGGGAACCATGGTGGATCTCTTGAAGCATGTGGGTACCATGGACTTTGCCAGGGACTAGTTGAAGATAGAAGTGAACACATCTGCTAGCTGGTCAGCACAGCAATGCAGCAGTTCCCACCGCTTTCCTGGTGTTCACTCTCTTCAGCACCACTCGGGCTTTGGGCTCTGCAATGCTGATCACCCGTTCCTCACTTCTGATGTCACTGCCCTTCTTTGTCAGGCTGTAGTTAGCATTAACATTAATGTTTCCAGTAACATTACGTTGCTTCACTTGCACTGCAGAGTTATGGAAAACGGTTTCATTCAATAATGATTATACCACATCATTTTGAATTAAGGGACGCATTATATAGGCTTCGCCGAGCCATTGTGCTTTAACATTACAGATGAGTACAGTGGTTAGTGTGTTATCTGGAAACAACTGTTCCCACTGGAAATACAGAGCATCGGCTGGCGGTTAGACAGTCAGTAGAAGCACATTCAAGGCTCTTGGAATCAGTATTGTAGCTGAGCCAGCAGCTCACAGTGTCACAGCAACCTGGTGCCAGTATGCAGCTGTAGCCATATCATGTAAAACATTATCTCTGAATGTAGAAAATTTAGTTATCACCACAACTATGTGTTGTATTGTATAAAGACTGACTAACTTCAGTTTACCCCTCTGCCACATGCTATCAGGCTTAATAGACTACAGTTAGCAGTCTTGTGATATTTGTTATAATTACTTATTATCAGCTAATATGCATGAATGTATCATATACCTCATACTGACAGAAAGAAATTAAAAAAAGTTTTTCACACCTTATGATCACTGTTGAAAAAACCTTCTTTCTTAAGACCTATACATAAGTTTATGTATATTTTGTTTTTAAGGACTTATTGTTGCAACATCCTGACATATTGATTCTTTTTTAAATGCAGAACCTTTGACCAAGTAATAGACAGTGTCACTTAATGGGGTGGCTGTGGCTCAGGTGGTTCGATTCCTGGCTCCTCCAGTCTGCATGCCAAATATCCTTGGGCAAGATACTAACCCCAAATTGCCCTCCGATGCGTTCATTGGAGTGTGAATGTGTGTAAATGTGTGTGAATATGTGTGAATGCTTATTAGTTGCACTTGAGTTTAGAGGTGCTTGTATGAGTGGGTGTGATTGGGTGAATGAGGCATGTTGTATAGAGCACTTTGAGCACTCCGGGAGAGTAGAAAAGCGCTCTATAAGAATCAGTCCATTTACCATTTAAAAAAAGACTTTGCAGCAACATTGTATGTCATTACCATGCAAATGATCTTGCTTATTTAGCCATGTATTGTTTTTTTCAGCGCACATGTGACAAATTGGATTCTGTCAAAGTGCTTGCAACACTTTTAAAGAGAAATTGATTTACAAGAAAAATTCTGCATGTCAGCAATGTGAAGATGTCATTGCTCAAAGTCGAGCTCAGCAAGTAGGTTGTTTGCTTGATAGTTTGTTACAATGTAACACTGATTTCATGGAATATATTGATGTTGACAGTGATGTAGACACTAAGAACTTTGATAGATTCGATGCCTTCCTGTCAGCCAGATTGAATGAGTACACTGAAAATTAATAATCTAATGGAAGCCAAAGCAGCACGGTAGCACGGTGGTTAGCACTGTTGCCGCACAGCAAGAAGGTCCTGAGTTCAATTCCAACATCAGGCCGGGGTCTTTCTGTGTGGAGTTTGCATGTTCTCCCCGTGTTTGCGTGGGTTCTCTCCGGGTACTCCGGCTTTCTCCCACCGTCCAAAGACATGCAGCTTGTGGGGATAGGTTAATTGGTTAATCCAAATTGTCACTAGGTGTGAATGTGAGTGTGAATGGTTGTCTGTCCCTGTGTGTTAGCCCTGCGACAGACTGGCGACCTGTCCAGGGTGTACCCCGCCTTTCGCCCTATGACAGCTGGGATAGGCTCCAGCGCCCCCCGCGACCCTGAAAAGGATAAGCGGAAGCGATGGATGGATGGATGGATGGAAGCCAAAGTGTAGAATTCAAGATTAATGAATCCTTTTTTTTTAATGTGATGTGATTTTTAATGTTTCAGCTGCACTGTTGGAAAACAATTGTATTCAAATGTCCAACAGGTTAAATTCTTGTCACACGCAGACATGGGTGCCTTCACATTCAGACAATCAGCCCCTGATACTAAACTCTGCTCAGACCTTTTCAAACAGAAGGTTTTACAATTGGCTGTTCAATGAATTAATAGAACATGATAATGACATTTACTTTACTTATCACCAGTGTTGGTCAAGTTACTTGAAAAAAGTAATCAGTAACTAATTACTGATTACTTCCCCAAAAAAGTAATCCCCTTACTTTACTGATTACTTATTTTCAAAAGTAATTAATTACTTAGTTACTTAGTTACTTTTTAAAAACACGATTTACAACCTGAAGAGGTGATAAAGCGATAGATCTTTCAGCCCAATTCTACTTTTTCTGCATAATCCATCATACAAAATGTAATCAAATGGAAAAGTCTCTTTTTAAAACTTGTTTTATTAGTTTTAATCTTTTAACTTTATGCATCAAGCAAACATTTAATTATCTGCAACATTCTCTGACTGGAAGAAATTAGTTTAACATTTAAACCTATTTTCTGCACATTCCAGCACATAAAATAAAATATTTTTTGTGTTTACACTCAGTCTTTCAAATAGATGCAAGTAAAACACAGCAGAAAATAAATAAAGTCAAAGACTCAGCGGTCCTGTTGCTCTATTTTCACCTGTAAAGCAGGAGTGGGGTAGGCGGAGGTTTACCCTGGTGCAGGTGTGCCGCGGTCAGTGGAAGAATCCGCGAGTTTCTCTGTGAGTTTCCCATTACGTCGTAGCTACTCGGTGCTTGTTGGAAGTTTAGGGGTTTTTTCGCTGTAAAAAGAAGTTTTCTTCCCACGCACAGCGGACACTCATGTTTTTGTCACTTTTTATGGAATCAAACTCAAAGTAAGGTCAGTACTTCCACGCTTTAAACGCTGCACGCTCATACTCTCTCTGCACTCGATATGTGATCCATTGTTGATCTGCACACAGCTGTTGTCACGAACGTCGCACTCGCTTACGTCACTGTCATGAGACATTCTCGCAAAAAAATCACGGTTTTAGTAACGCAGTAACGCAGCGTTCCTACGGGAAAGTAACGGTAATCTAATTACCGTTTTTGCAATAGTAATCCCTTACTTTACTCGTTACTCGAAAAAAGTAATCGGATTACAGTAACGCGTTACAAGTAACGCGTTACTGCCCATCTCTGCTTATCACATATCAGCTGAAGTGAGGATGTTATCATCACCATCATCATCATATCTTAATACATCTGGCAGATCTCTCTCTGGTCTGGCTCTGTGACTGGCTGCAAACTGGACATTTTATTCAGTATGTTGCTGCTCCCCTAACAGATCACAGCTGGGGGAGTACATGGGCACGCCCAAACAGACCTGACGAAATAGACCTGCTCATGCCTTTTTTGTAGCCATCACCTTTGCTCTTATTTTTCCTCTCCTCCCCTGCTATGTGAAGTTCCAACTTGCTTATAACACTTTATCTGCTTCCGTTTGGATCCATTTCACCAACCATCTATGCGGGAGTGGCTTCTCAATTTGATGATAGTAAAACATGGATGGCCCTAAAGTTTTGATCAAGAAGGTTACAGTGTTTTTTTGCCATGTGTATTTCCATATATGTAAATGTGTTTTATTTAAATGAATCAAACAATGTGATTTACTAAGGTTTACTAAGGAATTTTATTGTGAATTTCTACACAATAAATGTTGATGGATGTGGAATCAGAGCAGAACAAGCATTGATGCAAGTGATTGCTTTAAATTAACAGAATGGAACTTAACAGGAAACAGAAGAGCAGAGTTAAAACAGTTGCCCAATAAAAGATGCACTCAAGCCATGGATGTGTTATGTTTTTTACAACCTGTAGTGTTCCAGGCTCTTAGACATATTGCTGCACAGAGATGTCTGTAATGAAAATAGCACAAAAAGCCTGTTTTCGTAGCAGTGCACTCACAGATGTTACTATCTCTAGTAACATATAGATATAGATTCTGAATACACAGTGTGATGTATGATGTTCAGGTGTCACAATGTAAACAGGTGGCTGTTAACGAGATCCTTTTTTTTATACAACAGTGCATTTTTTTAATAGCTTCTGTTAATTTCCCACACTGAGTAAATCTTGTCCTATATGTGCTAATTGTGTTGACATTGTTATAATGAACATAGCATGCAATCTCCAAATGTTTAACCTGTGTTGGTTTATCAGTTCAATAAATCCTCTGTAAATGTTTCTTCTTCTGTCAGTGTGGAGAACAGGATGGTCCATCCTGGCTGCTCCTGATGCAGATGTATGTAAAGAATATACATGTATTCTGTATAAATATGCACCTAAGTGCATCTGTGTGAACATTTCTGCATGTAGTTGATGCAGAGGTGATTAACAGAGTGGTGAGTGGCCAGTAAAGAAAAAAAAGAAAAGAAAAAAAAACACACTGCATGCAAATACGTGTGTCACTCTGACAGTATGTCTCAATTAAGGCCTGAAAAGCCGAGCAGAGCTGCTGCCAGCTTCACTGACCCACCCCTTCCTGAAAGCCTCAGCACACACAAACAGACTGTGTCCACCAGCTTCCTTAAAGCACAGCAAAGAACAAAGAAAAATAGGGGAAAGTGTATAGAGCAGGAAATAGGAAGCCTTCAACAATGTGACAGTTGGGGAAATTCTTGAGAGGGAACTGTACACTAAATTGACAATTGGAGAACCACAGCGAGGCAGGATTGCAATGATAACACCGACTGGATCATGCATGGGACTGATGCCAGTGCTAGCCATAATGACAACAATAATGGCAAATAATAAACACTCAGATCCAAACTCCCACCGCAGCCCCTAACCCAGCACACCATGCCGTGTAACCAACCTACTGTCATCACCTCTGCTGCCAGATTTGACGGCTTCGGCACCAGAGCTACTATTTCACAGAATAAACTGTGGAGAAACCACATCCACAGATAATGTACATAAGTGGCAGACATGCACAAGTACACTAAATAATATACATTATGTGCAGTTGATTACATACTGTCCAACTTTGCACACACAGATAAAAAGACTTTCCTTCCGTTCACACCCTGATGCATGAACATACAGAGATTACAAGTAAACATGAACGCATTTTAACAAATTTAATCAATTGTGCATGTGTGAGTTTTCATACATCAAAGAGGAAGCACAGACACACACATATGCACAGCTAAACAGAGACATTTTAATGGCAAGTGTAGCTTTACGTACACGGACATACGTGCACACTCTCGAGTTTAGCAGGGAACTGATGGTGAGGAGAGCCTGATGATGGCTGATGTGGTGGCGGCTGGCTGGGTAGCCGTTTAATTAATCTCCAGACAGACAATGGCATCAGAGAGAGAGAGAGGAAGAGAGACAGGAAGAGAGAGAGGAGTGCATCAGGAAAATAAAGACAACAGGCACAAGCAGCGACAGCCAAGCAGAGGCTGTGTCTGTCTTCCTGTCAGCCCTCAGGACACATCAGAAGACACCCTGCAGGAGTCTTCAAAAATCTGTGACGCTCTGGATCTCAGAGGCCCGTCGCTGGCTCAGTGGAGGACTCCCAAGTCTCGGTTTATAGAATACAGAGGGACAGAAAAATGGGCTGAAGTTTGAAGGGTGCCAGCATGGCTGTACACTGAGCTGGGGGAAGGGTGCTGGGGTAGTCGGTTTGGTGGGGGGTTCAAGGGCAGGCGCTGGCAACTCAGTTTTCTTTTTGTTGTTTCTCATTCTGTCAAAGGTGATGAAACCCTGTGGGTAAATAAATGATTTTAATAAGTTAAAAAATGGCATGTGACTTTTTCTGCTTTAACTTGTCATTACGAAGTAAACGTTGATAGGTGTGTCAACCGTAACTCAGCGCTGTCGTCGTGCACAGGCGGTGGCGGTTGAAAAGCTGTCTGTTGCTGCACCTGTGTACAACATTCCCCCGTCCACACACTGCAGCTATTTCTGTGGATCACAAAAAAACGGGAAATAAAAACTCACCAATTAAAATGTCTCCACAACCATTCTTCCAGGAAAGCGGAGACTTTGCACATGATTGTATAAACTGAAAATAGCTTCAGATACTGAAACTGAAAACAATCCCATGCCCCTCTGGTGGCACATGTCCGTAGCTGTTATATTACTGGGAACAGGTCAGTAACATCATGGTATGGAAAAAGAGCAGCCCAGTGTTAAAGAAGTAAAAGCAGCGCTTCACCACTCAGTGAGATGCAGCATGAGGAAACAGCTCAACAATTAAACACTAACATTTGTCACCACGGCACAGATCATATGATGATTGTGACTGTGTGAGTCCTGCTTGAATCACCTGCTGTACACGAGTGCTATATAATGACTGCAGTCATTTAAATTCATGTGACCTTTTGATTGTGCTGTGTGTGAGTGTGTGTGCACACTATTATACTACAATTATATTACAAGCAGGGGCCTGCATGAGTGAGACTTTGCTTACCTCTACAAAGTGGGTGTGTCTGTGGTCCCCTGGTGTGGAGAGCCTAGTAACAGGGCTAATTGGGTGTAAAGGGAGGTGTGTGTGTGCGTGTGTGCGTGTGTGTTGCATTGTGTGGGACGCTACAGCATCAGCTGTACCTGATCAGGCTGCCTGATTAAGCTGTGTAATCTCCTGCATGAAACAACAGCTGACCAGCTCCCCGGGGGGCTGGCCACACACTAACACACTCTCACACACACATGCACACCTGTGCTGGTGGCCATGACAGCAGGCACCTTGTGCTCCCCGAGGAAGGTACTCTCTATCACACACCTGGTATCTACAGCTCCCCTGTCTCAAAGGTGAAATCTCACAACAGCAAAACAGGTGAACAAACCAGCAGTGTATATGTTTTTGTCTTGGAAAGGCTTGAGACTGTGGGAAAAAGAAACCTGAAACACTCTCTCACACACACACGCACACACACGCACACACACGCACACACATATAAACTAAATCAATCCTAGTTTTAGAAATCAGTCCTTCTGTGGATCGTCTTCTGCCTCTCTGTATATTCTCAGACTGACACCAGCATGTTGTGAGGCAGTTCACAACAACAGTCATCTCAGAGTGAAGACTGCTGAGTACTGGAAGGTTAAGGCCCCACAATATTTGAAAGATAACTGCAATGACCTCCTCAGATCTGATTTCCTACTTTTTTAATAAGAGGAGTCCTTCGGCTCAACTTATCACAGAGATCCTGTTACTATTACAGGGTGAAGGATAAGAGGATAGCTGCGTCCATAAAAACCACAAAACAACCAACAATTGGCTATATCCTGATCAGGACTGCAGATTTCCTCACAGTACCACTGGAACCAAAGTGATGCCATCCAGAGTAAGCACCTGGTTAGACAGTGTTTCTCACTTTTAAGACCAAATCCAACAATCTTAGTCTAAAATGACACATCATTCTGATCTCCGTGTCCTTAACAAACACCTGTACTTAAATACGTTTATTTGAGGACATATTGGAGATTGTATTTAGATGTAACTGTATATATACTGTATGTTAAAACCCTCTCAAATGTAATAATCCTGGGATATAACCTATACTGACATTGTTACAATAAGTATAGTTAAAACCCTGCATAAATGATTTATGATGATAAATAATCATTTATCAAGATACATTTTTAGAAGTCATGTTTTTTTGATTAAGCTTGCTTCATTTGAGCAATTTATTATTCTTGTATTGTACTTTTTTGATATTGTATGTATATACTCAGAATGATGTAGTTTTTGCACTGTTCTAACTGTTCTCATTTTAATAAGTTGAACCTTGAATTCACGGTATGTCTCCCTGAGTGCTCTTCCTCTTTAAATGAGGCTCGTTCTCCCCACTGTCACACAATGTAGACTTTCAAAAAGAGCTCTCTCTGAGACATTGTACAGTCTTTATATATAAGTGCCTTTAGACAACTGTCTCTGTGAACTTGGACTATTTATATAAGAAAACATTCATATAAAAATGTTCTTAGATACAGATGCACCCAGTACCCACCTTAATATAAATATTAATAGTAATTTAAAGGAGTTGCTTGTATATATTCTCCAAAGACAAATGTAAACAAAAGCTTACAAATATCCCGACTCACATACAGTGCTTACCATATTAAACCTTCCACAGCAGCTCACTGGAGACTCTGTGGGTGTGTGAGTAATTTTTCCTGTGTGAAGCTGCAGATTACTCAGAGATTATTCAAACATGACTGTATGCACAACCCCACTGGAGGTATCTGTATCTCACACACACACCCACATGACTCCTACCGCGGCGGTGTGCTGTGGGAGCTGGTCAGCGGCATCAGTCAATTGATTGAGCGTAGAGGAGAAGGAGGAGGAGAAGGAGGAAGGAGCCGCAGGCCATGAGCAGCAGAGGAGGTGAAGACCTATTGGAAATCAGTGCACCGTGAGCATTTCTGCCCCACATGGGCAAAACAACACGCTCAGACAGCTGCCACAGCCCTCTTTAGCCAGCCCTGTTTCATGCTGAGAGGCAACGTCCACACTGTCAGCAGGCAAACTCTGCTCACTTCTCATTGATTTCATCAATTAGGCTGCTCGAGATGAAGGCCAGATCTGCTGGGAAATGTGAAAAATTGTATTCATAAAGAAATACAATGTGACTTAAGATAAATGTGCGTTACAACAAATGATGTAGCAGTTTTGCATACTTTGTGTACTTTCCTCCTGAAATAATCTGAATGAGAATGATGAATAATGATCAGATACTTTATTAATCCCTGAGGAGATTATGTGGTTACAGTAACAGACTGAACTATCAAAATAATACAGCATGTTACAGATTACACATTTAAGAAATAGCACTAAAAATCGCTTAATTAAAAATATCAAGAATATCACAGAGACATGCCAGGTTTCTTTAAATGACATATTTTCTCATTACAGGTTTTTAGCTGTATATAAATCTGAAAACCAAATCTACAATATAAAGAGACAACAATGGCTTTCTGATCCAGTCAAAGGACTTTAACTCTGAACTTTAAACTGAAAAATAAAATTAATGCATTTGTCATCCAAAGGTCACTGCTGCAGCACATCCTCGCTGATGATTATTTGTCAATAAAATCTCTTCTTCACATGTATTTACTTTGCTTTTTAATAAAATAAACTTCTGATCATAAATTTCTTATTGTTGCTTTCATTCAAATACAGTAAAACAATCTGAAGAATCCGTTTAACGTGAGATAATAAAGCGAGAAAATAAAGATAAAGCCAAAGGGACCTGTGACCGTGGCAAAGGATGGACAGGAAATTGATAAGAATTTAGCCAGTCCATAATCTATCACCTATTGATCCTTATCAATTCTCATCGGCTCCCCTTGAGTGTCACCAACGTCACTAAGCATCATTACATCTGTGCCAGTTAAATGATGCTGCGTGGTTTGTTCATGTTGAATGTATTTCCCTCTTTATTGTGATCACTGTTGTTTCCATTACACATATTAACACAGAACACTTAAAGGTAATGCGGTATGATGCTTAATTACTAATTTGTTATGCCATTCATTACTTGCCATTTAACAATATAAACCTATAGGCTACAGTGCCACACACCAACACTAAGCCTAATGAGGACACATATATGATCTTTCTCTCACAAAGCAAAGATTAAACCCGGCACAAAGAGACTTTACAATGATCCCCACATTGATTCTACTTTAGAATCATGAACAGGTAGAAACGGCGGCTCGACTGCTCATCTGTTTGTTATCTGTTGAAGTTCAGAGTGTGGCTGCTGGGTCGGCACTCGCTCAGATTTTAATATCACTTTGGGTTCTTGGCTAGCTTAGCATTCGAATCCAGTCTGTGTAGGTGCTTGCAAAGAGCCACAGTTGTGTGGCTGGATCTGGATGCGTTTTGCACTTTACTATCTCATTCTTGTCCTTTTGTGCAATAAAAATCAAGCTAATGTCCACATCCACACTGTATACTTCACCACTATTTTCCTCCTCCAGCACACTAACTGAACTCAGCTGACTACAGTGTGAGTCAAAGTGTGCATTCATAGGTTTGTTGTCTGTACTTTTTGTTTACTTTCCCATTTGTTGCGTTGCATGTTTATTTTTCTAAGTACTAAAAATACATGTGTAGGCTAAATAATACAGGATCTGGGTTAGAATATAATGAACTAGGAGTAATAGGACCAGTGTTAAGGAACATTTTGTGCACTTTTAGATCTTCCAGACCTTTGACCAACATGTATTATGTCATGAAACTGTTCTTTCCATTTTATCAAAAGTGTTTTAGAATTTCATGTCCAAACTCAGAGACTGAACTGAACTGCCCAACTTTATTTTCACACGCATGCACTTTACACCTGCGTGTTGTTATCGAAATGCACAGAGACCTTCATACCTCTTTCAGTCCCACAGAGGAGCCACATCTATAGATACAAGACAACAAACACACACTTCCACTCCAAACAACATCTCCAAAGGTACAGTGCAGTGGTTAATTAGTGCCTATTTATAGACTTTGTGGTTGTTGTAGACAATGTCTGACGATGAGACACTGCAGTACCTGAAGCAGCCTCTGGATGCCAGTGTGGTGTCAGTAACAGTGTGCCTGGAGAGGGGAGGAGAGGAGAGGAGAGGAGAGGAGAGGAGAGGGGAGGAGAGGAGAGGGGAGGAGAGGGGAGGAGAGGGGGCTATGAAAACGAGAGACGAGCCAGTTGAAAGAGAGGAGGAGTTGATTTTCAGATGCGAAAAAAGCATCTTGAATCTCTTCTTTTCTTCTTCTCTTCAAGGTCCGGCCGCACCTCCCACTTCCTCCAAATTCTGCACTGAATAGTACCTCTTCATCCTCTCTGCCTGTTTTTCCAGCATGTGATGGAGGTAGACTACGGTGTGGCAGACTTGTACTATGCCTAATTAATGCTCCAGAGCCTAGGAGGTGTGTGTATGTGTGTTTTGCACTTCTTGTTGTAAGTGCTCTGTGTGACTGTGCGTGCACAAGCATCTGACAGACATGTGTGTTTATGTGTGCTACTACTCCCCCCACCACCTCACACACACACACACACACACACACACACACACACACACACACACACACACACACACACACACACACACACACAACACAACACCACCCCACCCCAGGGTATGAAGCAGACTGCAGGGGCTGGTGCAGGAACAGAGCTGGGATCATGGAGGCAACACTGCAGGCATCTGCCCCCAGGAAGCAACACCAGCCCCACGCAGCTGGCATCGAGGTCTTCGTGAGCCAGGAAATGGCACACCTCCCCAACTACAGCCTACCTTTCTTCAAACACACACACACACACACACACACACATTGTTCATCAAACAAGCAAAGATCATTGATTCACTTTGGGGAAAAAAAGCCACAGTGGGAGGAAACAAATGCTCGATTAGGAAAGGTTTCATTTGCTGTTTGTCTGTCACACATGTCAGTTGTTTTTTTTTTTTTTTCAATCTTAGGGGAGAAGTTGAAACAGTCAATTATGTAATGACTGGCTTTATTTTTCTTCATTTTGTTCATGTACTGAGGGAAAAAACACAGGACTTGCCAAACATTCATATTTACATACAAAGTTCTTTGGGGAATTCAAAGACGGACAATTTGACAATTACAGCCTCCCCCCACCTTCTACCTCAGCCCCCCACTTCTGCACTCAAAGCTTCAGATTCCCAGAAGAATACACCAGGCATGACATAAATGCACTTCTGTATCTATCTGCCTCTCTCTGGATTTCATGTAAATGCAGTTTGATTTATTGTGTGCAGGCACTGTGAGCAGGTCTGTGTGTGCGGTTGCACATGCATGTTCGATGTGCACGGAAGCATGCAGGCAGTGTGCTCAAAATACATATCGTGTTGCATCCATCATTTTCTGCAGTTGGCAGACAACCAGCTGACAGAGCGACAGGCCCTCACCTTGCATTCATGCTGAGGAGGCTGCTCTGGGCCTGGCCGCTAGGGCAAGCAGGGCGCTTAACAGGCCTGGGCCTCCATCCTCTCTGCACCCACACACACAGGCAGGACTGCGGGGTACAATTAGGTGGACAGGACGCCATACTGCTGCTCACCTGTCAACTAGACTGCCGACATGCGTGGGGTGCAAATTGACACGAATGCCACAACCGGGCCGACAGGAGATCCGCGGCAGGGACAAATCTTCCTAACAAACCCCGGTGTCCTGTCAGTCAGTGCGGGGGCCACCTCACGTTGACCCCCTGGACCAGACGCTGGGCTCTGCCTCTTCCTTGGCGCTTTCCTGGCAGACGCTGGCCACCTCAGGCCCTGTCACTGAGCTGAGATGACATGGTCACACGCAGGCACAGCCAGCACACCACCATCAGCCTCTTAGTCATTACTTTCCATCAGCCGACCAGAAAATAGACTGGTAGAATCTGTAGGGGAAAATGACCTAAAGGCCTGACCTGAAAATGGCACAAAAAGCAGAGAGATGGTGCTGCTCGCTCCCAAAATAATAGTCTGTGTCAGCGCACCTGGCCACTCGCCACTGGCCATATCAATGCCTCCCAAACAAGACAGAGGAGCACTGGCTAGACAGAGGTTTTGTCAAAAATTGCTTCGACCGTCAGTTTCGCAGCTTGAAAGAACACATGAGATCCAAAGTAGTTTTCCTCTGCTTTACAAACAAAGTTGATTTTTGGAGATGAAAAGAAAAGAAAACTTTTTTATGTGGCCGGAGAGAAAAAACCAAACCAAAGATGATAGCAGGCGGGGAGCAGGAACCCAGCTAATTCAGTTTCCTGACTGCGATCTGTCGTTTGGCATGTTGCAAGGGTAACGTGCTGCTAAATCTACTGATGTTTGCACTAATCCATTTAATTCTCTTTTAAGGGGGAAAAATGCTCACGTGCACGTTTTATTGTTGATGATTTCAAGACGAATGGAGTTACAGAAGCGGACAGATCAATGTGCGTGGTTGGCCCGCCGATACCAAAGGATGCTGTGGTGGTAGCAGTGGAGATGTGGGGGATGGTATGGCATTCAGGTTGCCAGAAAGACCATTTTCCTATCTCTCCATCATTCTTTCTTTTTCCGTCTCAAAATAGAGTTGAGCTGAGGAGGAAGGTAGCACTCAATTAGGCTTTCCATCTCCTTTAACACAAGTAATTGTTCTCCATAGTGGGGACTATATGGGAGCCAAATACTGGAGCTGTATGCAGGGCCGGTCCCCCTGGCGAGGCGGGCTCATCCCAGCCCATTGTTCTCTATCAGTGGACAAGGCTGATTCCTGTAATTAGCTGTCAGCACAGAGCCCTCAGCAGCTTAGTGCTGTCTGCTCAAATCAAACTAATGAAATGCAATCCGCTCAAATGTCCTGGATGCATATCTGTAACAGGCCTGCGCACACAAGAGGGGAGGCAGGGGGAGCCTGTGCCACGGCAGGGAAACATCCCCCCTTCACCAAACTTAGGATTCAAATCCACGCTCATTAATCCGTTAATTCAGCACATTTTTGACAGCCAATTAATGCGGATGAAGACTGGGTGATCCGGGCAGGACAGGAGGTGCCTGAGTATGGTAAGTGGACAAGGCGTGGGGGGGTGAAGGACTATCGGACCCCAGCATCGCTCAACCATTTCATTCTCAGCAGTGATCCTGGCAACAAACAAGCCTCAGTGTTGTAATAATTCCCCACACAACATTAGTGCATATATTTATTCTATTAATCCATGTAAGAGACAGCAGAAGATATTTTGCAGTCTTCCTCAAGAGAGCGAGCACTGAGATGAAGATGACTGCAGCGCTGCCAAGATCGTTGGTGCTAAATTTGACAATTTAATGTTAGGGTTGTTTTCTGATAGAAACATCCAGAAAACAAGGAGACACTATCTATGAATCACGTGATCTGTGCAGACTCCAACACCGGACGAACAGATTTTCAGCTTCTCTGATTGTATGTTCAGTGTAAGGAGGAGTAAACATAGATGCAACCCTCATATTTGGAAGAACTGCTACAATTGTACTAATAACTGAATGTCAGCAAATCACAAGACATACTGCTGCCAGTTTACATATAGTGAACATGCAAAACTGCTACAGCACCAACAACATTATTTGTATATAATCTGTTGCTGATAAATCAATAAAACGATTGGTTCGAGTTCAGTGGTCGGACATCTCCTGATTGGCCTTTCAAAAATAGATACAAATCAATATTTTGTGTGTATAAATAGACATTCGCACATCTATATAAAGGTAAAAGGAAAAACAAAACAGGCATGTTAAGAAACAACTTATATAAAACATAACCCAGCGGGTATGTAAGGAGGCTTTAATGACGACACTTCTATTTTTGTATTGATGTTTGCTCTCAGTAGAATATTTATATTTCCAACAAGGTTTTTCCCATGTGCTTTAAATTTCTGCCCAAGTCTGACACCTACACGGTGGAGCATGTTAGAGAAATTAGAGAATTTCACAGGAAGCTTGGCAGATGTTGCTCATGTACAAACATTTCGACGCACAGAAAAGAATGTTTAATAGTTTTGATTTTCATTAAAAACGCTATGCTGTTGGCTGGGTCTGGTCAGGTTACTTTAAATCACACTCAGGGACCATTTAACTCAACATTAAGTGTGACTGGCTGGGAAAAGAGACCAGAGAGAGAACAGGACGATTTGTTCCTGGGACAGAGATTTTATTATTTTTTTTACAGGTACATTTAAAACTAAATACACAAATTTGTCAGCATTTCCAGTGTTTTTGAAAGAGAAACAAAGGAACAATTTCAGTTGGTTATTTTTAGCTCTATGCTTTAAATTAAGTAGCTTTCTAAAATCTTATCTAGAAAAAACAATCACTTACTCTGCTGTGAATATCTTTTGATCATTTCATCAACATTTAAGATATCACCCTTTACTAATATAAGGGACACAAAATGTGGAGTTGCACAAATATGCTTAAGTATGTTTTTCTGTTTAAATGTACTTTGCACATTCAACATTATTCATCCCAAACGACCCTTTAAGAAAACCACAGCTTTCTGTACATTCTGTAACCTGTGAGATGCTGCTCTTTTAAATTCTACCTTTTGCTTGAAGAAAGAGCAAGACGCACAGAAACCATGTATTTGTGAAATTTGTGAATAAATTGAGTTAGTTGCTATTTAAAAAGTAACATAACTTTAAATCTGCTAACATTAGCAGTTGCAGTCAGAAAATAATTATGTATTCCACAGCAGGGGATTAATAATCAAACTGCACATTTTTATTATTATTATTACTTTAAACTGGTTAGGCAATACTTATTACAATGCTTTTACATTTTGGCAGCATACCGCCCTCAATAAACTATTAAAAGAATTGTGTATTTGTATCTGTAGTCGTGAGCAGATTAAGGCCTTTCCCATGTCTGTGGATGCTTTCCTCTCCTTCATTTTCACTTACTCATGTTTATGAACGCCCGTGAAAAGAAGTGAAATTACTCTGCGTGTAGCTTCTACACACTCAGCATATTTGTGTTTACACGTCTCACTCGCGTTGTTTAAATCCTTTGTGTGTGCATATTTGTTGCATCACATTATGCTGTCATTCACTTCATTCACCACCCCTCTTTTCCTTCGCTTCTTCTCCTGCGCAGTGTGTGTGTGTGTGCAGGGTGATGTGAGCACAGTGGGAGCCTGGGGGCATTAAAAGCAGCCAGGGTTTTGCCGCCGTAGTGTTGGTGGGCTCGTAGTTTCCACTGAGCCGTGATCAGATGGGTCTGGGCCGCTCGGGGACTCGGCCTCGGGCGCTTGACAACACCGCCAGCGCCGCCATGTGTGAACACTTGTTCTCTTCAATTAAAACAGTCATCTGAATATTCAAATCACATTGCTTAATGACAGCTCTCAGCCACGCATGCATGAAATCCAAGTAGAGGTCAATCGGCCCCGATGAGGACCGTGGATGGGTGGACGGGCCGACCCAGACGGAGAGCCAGCATCCAGAACAGCTCTCAGATATCCAATTAGTTTTCAAACAGAATCGGAAAGTAGTGAAATTCACAAGTAGAAAAGTGGTTCTAATTTGTCTTTGACACAGCGGAGTGGCTAAGCTTCCTAAGTAAAAGTGTTCTGTGTATTGCAGCCCCTGGATTTGGATCCAGTCGTTAGTTTCTCATACTTTTCTGGCCTGTGGCCCCTAACTTTTTATGCTCAGTATTTTCATGACAGCAACAGTTACAGAGCTGTCAGACTGTCACGTGAATGTGACTGGAGCTCGTTTTGTGTTGTGTTTTGACGGAACTAAAAATGTATCAGATTGGAATTATGACAGATTTCAGCATTTTATTAAAAACACATAGAAAATAGCAACATATCTACCCCAACTGTACAACATGTCAGCCCCTGTGGAGACCCACTGTCCTTACTATTCGTCCTTTTCCTGATTTTGATTGGTTGTTTTTCTGAGATTTGGGTTTGGATTTCACATTTTTGTTGACTTTCTATCTGCTGATCTGAACTGAATTGTCTTTCTAGAGAGCAAGATCAATTAATTTATCAATAAAACAAAGTAAAAAACATGTATCAAGTCACACTGTAGCAGGCAGTCTCAGAGGTTTAGTATGTGCATGTGCTCTGAGTGTGTTATTCTAATGTGATAAGGCAGCCGACATGCCCTCAACCCCACACTGCTGCACCAACTGATGGAAGTGTGGCCCGCCATCACTGGACACCACTCACTGCAGGATCACTGGATGCGTTTGTGCGCAAATACATGAAATAATACATCATTACATACAAACAGACTCTTATCAAAAGTCTCCCTTAAGAAGTTCCCCTTATCACACAACGTGGCCATGATAAACCTCTCTGCGACATTGTAAATATGATTAGCAGGGTAAATCTTCCCGTCTTGATCACGTGGTTCTGTGTCGTGTCAGAAATAACCTCCCACCATCAGTTCACGCCTGATGTTCACTCCCACATCTTATTGGACTGAAATGTGGTAGTTTTTCAAACACTCTGATTGGCTGGCATCATTTAAGCTCACATGTTTGGAACGAGGCTTAAAAAACCTTTCTGTTGTTCAGGTTAAGTGCACGCACATTCGAGAAGTAAGTACTATACATGAGTGCGTCGTTTTTAAATTATGGGGATCTTCTTTTGGCCTTAAATTAATCACCTAGTGGAGGAGCTGCATTTAATTTTAAATATTTGTGTCATATGAAATTTTAAATCCTGTAATATATTTAAATTATAAATATATATTTAACTTCACATTTTCTTCTGTTCAAGCACAAAATAAAACATTCTTGATGTTACAGGAGAGTTTGATTTGTATTTATTTTTTATTAGTTCCAACAATTTCTCCTGTTTTCCATGACGAACGCAGATAAAAGTTACGTTTTGTTGCAGACCTTGAAGAATTGCACCTTCAAATTAAAGTGATTTACATAATACTAAATCCATAACTGTGATCCAACAAAATAACATAAGCTCACATGAACCAAATGACACTTTAACAAGTCAGCCTCTCTAGAAATTGCAATCAAATTAAATAGGAAATCTTTTCTGATTAAAACTTGTAATATTAATAATGTGACTGATTGGATTAGATTCCATTAAAAGAAAATATCCGTCCATCCGTTCGCTTCTGCTCATCCTTTTCAGGGTCGCGGGGGTGCTGGAGCCTATCCCAGCTGTCATAGGGCGAGGGGCGGGGTCCACCCTGGACAGGTCGCCAGTCTGTCGCAGGGCCAACACACAGAGACAGATTCGCACTCACATTCACTCCCGCACTCACACCTACGGGTAATTTAATGTTTTCAATCTACCTATCTCCACATTTCCTATTGTGGGGATACGTAAAAGAAAACACTGAACATATATTGGGCCAAAACAGATGGACAGCAAAATGCGGTGTTGAGAGAAACTTTTCTTGCCCCTCTTTTCAGTCGGTTCCCACAAAAAGCGAGGACGCTGATGGCAGTGTTTTACATTTTTGCCCTTGGAGTAACAGTGACATGGCCAATGCTGGAATGAAACGACTACTTCAGAGGAATTATTGACGCTTGATGCTGTTAATTTTTTAAATGATAGTGCTTATTCAAGCAAGCCTATATGACAAGCAATTCTTTTATGAGCCAATAATATTAGCAAAAACAAATGCTCTAATATAAAAAAGATTATAAAAACACACCAGAGGAATTAGTTAACTACAATCAGATGATGATTTTCAATTCTAATATTTACATGAAATGAAATCAGTTTGACAAAGCAGAACGAGTCGTCTCATGTCTGATCCGCCTCCGAGGGCACGCTGTGCGCACAGGATTGGACGACTTCAACATGCTGACAAAAACAAAAAACTTGGATGTTTGAATATCTCAGAATCACAACACCTTTATTTTATTTATTTAACTCTACCTGCTATTTCTTATTTAGTAACCACAGTTTCTTGGTTCACCTGCTTTTTGTTCCTGAATGACAAACAAAAATTCTAAATTACAGGACATTTGCAAACCTTTGAGTGTTTTTTTCTCAGGCCTTTCTCGGTTTATATTTATGCATGTGTGCCGCGTGTTCCACTGCGCACACTAGTCTCAGCTCATCTGAGCATCTGGGGAATTGGAAAAGCAGTCAGGTTGTTCATTTGAACCTGGCCATATTGAGGCTTGGCCGAGTGGACTCAGGTATGGCAGCTTTTAAATACAGCTCATTACTCATTACTGCCGAGGCCGGGCCCTTTAATTTGTGGAGCTTGGCAGCTGGACCACCTGGCCACACATTAAACACTCAAGCCTGCTCTCCTTAATGGTCACAGATTAGATCATTACCTGAACAAATCAGAGTCGAGGCTGCCTGCCTGGGCCGAGCGGGCAGCAGAGAGACGACACACCGGAGTTTATTTGCAGGGACATCGAACCTGGTTTTGGGTCAGAGTACATTACTAAATGTAATTAAATGATTAAGGTTCTTTACATTTCAGCAGGACAGAATTTAAGCCAGGACTGCATCTTTCTCAGGCAGTATTGGTGTTCACTATATATATTTTTTAAAATCAAGATAAATAATCCTGTTGCTATCTAAAAACTGTTTGAAAAAAAAAAGGTTAATAAACTTTTTATTTCAAGCAACCTATTCTCTTTGTTCTTCAAATTTTTGAAAAATATTTTTTATTGTCAGTTGTGGATTAAGATGCAGTCAGGATTAAATATTATATATGCAATGTTACAGTGATTAGATCAAAAGGATTATATGTGTAAGCAAGATAACAGACTGTCTATATAAGATGGGCACGGCCAACGAGTGGCTTTTTAAGTATTGTTGGCCTTAATCTACAAAATGAAGCCGCAGTGAGTAGGACTTGAAACTAGAGACACAGGCTATACAGTTATTAAGTGTCAAGGCCGTAGGTGGAGGGAGGCGAGTGTAGACTTGTAGACAACCTTCTGTATTGGCTTCACTCATCATATTCTTAAACCAGCTTATACATAGCGGTTTACACTTGTAGTAGCGGTTATAGATATTAACTGAAGTGTTATTCGTGCGTTATTCCATTTTTGTTCCATTGTGTTTACATGTTCCTCATGTGGTGCTTTATTTATCTCTGTGTAGATTACCAAAGCTGTATCATGTGGATTGCTTGGTTTTAGATAATAGAAATGCAGAGATAAAGTTGTGGTATGAATGAATATGTGTGATTGGGTCATGGAGACTTGTAGTAGAGTAGAAACCATTTTATAAAAATCAGTACATTTTACCATCTAAATTTTAAGCCCATCTTCTTATATAACGGGAACAGTTTTTAAAATCATTTGTTTGAATCCATCCAACTGTACTCACTTTTAGTGGAGCTGATTTTCAGAATTCTGCTACCATTTGCAGTTTTTACATTTTTGTAACGCATCAAAAAATAGTTTCTGATCGTTCCTGCGTTTAGTCTGATCCAAACTGGAACCTGGGAAAAGAAGTCAAGACTGAAATGCCAAAAACTGCATGTGCAAATACTCAACTTTACAGCACTGAACACGTTTACAGACAGTTACAAAATAAATAAATAAAATGATGTCAACTTGTAAAATAGTTTAAGGGTGAGTGATTTGCATTGAATTTGAATTGCATGTAATGACACAGAGTACTCCAGCTGATTGCTGTCACCTCTCCATAGTTTCAGTGTTTTATTAAATTATGAGAAATAATCTGCCCCACTGTGAGATACGGACTGTGCAAGAAGCGTGTTTCAGTTTTGCTGTCTGACATTAAAATGTTTTATTAGTTCATTAATTAGATAAAAAGCAGGAATGGCTATCTGAGTGCTGCACATGTGCAGATGATGGATGCAGCCTGCTAACCAAGCTTGCTAATCTTATCAGATGCCGTCACTCTTTTGTCCAAACACTGTAACATCCGGTGCCAAAAATTCAGCAGTGGTGGTTAAAACACTAATGTTGAGTCCACACAGTTCTATATTTATGTGTTGCTACATCTATCTTCTCTTTGCATTGATACAAAAGTTACATTTTATATGTAATGTTTACTTACCTTCAGGGAGGAGCCATTATTAGGATAGGATATCGGTCCAATACTGACACAAAAAGCTGTACTGGATATCTGTCACAATGAGCCGATGCATGGCACAATGCCTTTAGGTCAGCTCTGTGTTACTTTGCAACCGACAGGGAGCAGCTAGTGTAACAGGGTGAAAGCTAACAGCATAGGGACAACGGTATCACGGCGTTTCACACTGCTGCACCAACAGCAGCTATATATTTGCACACTGTGGTTAAAGTGAGCTGACTGAAGCAGCAACAATGATCATGGCTTTATCTCACTTCTTACTTTCAGTCTTGTTGGGTCAGAGATCCTATTTAAGAAGCTAGATGCACATTGGTTCAGTATAACACTTTTCTTGTACTTATTTTCATATAATGTGTTTTTGTGAATACGATTAAATATTATTTCACTCAGATGGACACCTAGGCTTTGTCTGCATACCTGAGAAATCTGTCTGCTATCTGGCTTACCCTCACACTGTGTACTGTAAATGAATAGAGTCACAGCTGCATCGTTATGTCCATCAAAACACTGAACCTAAAGGTAGCCTTAGACTACATGGGAATTTGACCTGCAAGTACAAACGTGAACTCCATAGGATAATGGATTAATGCTTACAAAATGATGGAATTGCTGTAAAGTTGTTCGTAGCCACATGGAAAAAAGTAATGAAATAAAATAAAAATCTAAATTCATTACTGATGTTTACTCTTTAAGTGCGCGCGTGTGTGTATGTGTGTGTGGGTGGGGGTGGGGGGATATATGTGTATTGAGAGTGTGGGGAGTGAGTTGGAGGGTGGGGTGGGCTGCTTTTAACTATGTAAAGCACTTTGTGCTACATATTTTTCTGTATGAAAAGTGCTTTATAAATAAAGATTGATTGATTGATTGATTGATTGACCAGGGAAACACAATATTTTATATTAGCTGGCTTAAAACCCCCAAATCAGCTTTCTCTGTCTAACAAGTCACATGACTCTCCCGCACAAAAAGAGTGTATCTTATAAGTGCGGCTTAGTCCAATCAGAGACATTATCACGTGATAGGGATGATAACAGTGATAACAATCTAGAAATACCATAAATATTATGAGTAAAAAGGAACTCTGATGCAAATGAGGGAAGAGATTATTGCTGCTTATTGTTAGTATTGTGATTTAGTGCACATGGGTGTAAAAACTCACCTGTTTTCACTCTACATGTAATCATTAGGTATTATTAACCTTTGGCTGTGTCTTTGGTCCTGTCTTCCTCCCCTCGGTCGTGGCAGATGACTGTATACTTCTTCCTGTTTGAAAGGAGTTTTTCCTTCCCACTGTCTCCAAAGTGCTTGCTCATAGGATTGTTGGGGTTTTCTCTGTTTCTCCATATTATTGTAGTGTCTTTGTTGTACAATATAAATCACCTTGAGGCAATCATTGTGATTTGGCGTCATATAACTGCCGCCACCTCTAATCAGTGGCAGCAGTGGAACCTGATGCGGCAGTTGTGTGGACGCAGCTTCCAGCTTGGATTCGAGAGACAGACACCCTGTCTCCTTTTAAGACTAAGCTTATAGTTCGGGTTGGATCAGGTGACCCTGAATAGACTCTTAGTTATGTTGCAACAGGCTTTGGCTGCTGGGGGCTTCCCCTTATGCACTGAGCATTTCTCCCTCTCTCTCCCCTTTTCACTCACCATATGTGTACACACTACTCTGAATTTAATTATGAGCTATTATTAATCTCTGTCTCTCTTCCACTGCATGTCTTTGGTCTTGTCTCCCTCCTCTCACCACCAAAGGGTCGCAGCAGATGGCCCCACCCCTCACTGAGCCTGGTTCTGCTGGTTCTTCCTGTTAAAAGGGAGTTTTTCCTTCCCACTGTCGCCAAAGTGCTTGCTCATAGGGGCCGTCTAGTTGTTGGAGTTTCTTTATATTAATGCAGGGTATTTACCTTACAGTATAAAGGGCCTTTATATGACCTTTTTAGTGACATCCTTTATACTGGATTTTATATTTTTACATCCTTTTCCTGATGTAAAAAATACTGTGGTGCTTCCAACTGATTTTAAACCAAAACTCTGAACAAAACCTGATCCCAACCAGGTTATGTATTCAGCATAAGCTCCTACAGTGATTTAGCCCGGTAAAGAGAACCACAAGAAAACACTGACTTTAAGTCCAACAATGCTCCGTAACCCATTAATCTTGCTTCATACTGTAGCGCAGCCCTCAGGTTGGGTCAGCAGAGAAAGCCATGGCAATGGCGCCTGGTAAGAACAGAAAACCAAAGGGTGCAACACCTTTATGTGAGGAGGGAAAAGGACAGCAGCCTAATGACTTCCAATTAGATCTGAAATTATATCATTGCAAATAAATTAGATGGATAGCATTATTTTATTATTTCACTAATAAATACCAAAATACTTACATGCTATTAAAGTTGATGTTGATTGTTTCTTGTACATGAAAGACTGATTTACAGTATTTTACACACAGCGAGGAATGCAGATCAAATTTAACACTGGTATCAGATTGATACTGATAGTTACCTACAGCCAAGGTAACGCACTGGACCCTAACCCCCAACAAAGCCAGATGGGGCCATCCCTGCTTCACTTGTACACATACTGCAAACTATCACAAAATCTGTTTGTTTGTTTTTTATTTAACTGAGAATTACCGGGAACTTACTACTTTACAATGTGTTTTCTTATGTGTGGCCACTTCTTAACAGTCTTGCAGAGGCCAGTACTACACACTATGAAGGAAATACACATTAAACGCGACGTGCAGATTTTCTCCTGGTTGCTGATTCTGATCAAAACAAGTTTGACTTCATTC
The DNA here is from genome assembly GCF_018398535.1 of Haplochromis burtoni. Taxonomy (NCBI): domain Eukaryota; kingdom Metazoa; phylum Chordata; class Actinopteri; order Cichliformes; family Cichlidae; genus Haplochromis; species Haplochromis burtoni. The sequence continues at coordinate 103,496 of NW_024582632.1, forward strand.
CCAGAGGGTCCTCCCTCTGACATGTTTTTTCTGATTTATGTAAAAGTTGTCATTCAAAGAACACCCCGTCCATCAGAAAGCACATGAACCGAAAACTTCTGTGTTGAGATGGAAGCAGACGGAGAAAACAGAATATGGGCCACGAGAGGGAGAGATTTAGTAATGTTCACGTCTGCCACACAAATGGAAAGAATGCTTCACATGCCGTCTAGCCTGAGTGTGTGTGTGTGACAGTTCAGTCTTGTCTATGGATAAATCAGCGTCCGTGCGTGTGTTTCAATTTGAATCTGCTGTGGATGGAGCGGTGCCTGTCCCCAGTCTTCAGACTTCTGGGTCAAAACTAATTGGCACAGCAACGTTATGACTTTTGCTCTGATAATGACCACAAGCACTTGGGCTGCTTTCGCATGAGCGACCCAGCACTGCCAATCCCTCTCCCTTCTGCCCCTCCCCTGAGCACACTTACACAGGCCAGTGCCTGGACAGGAGATGTGAAGGGGTGGGGGTAGTTAAAAGCTAGGTTAGACTGAAGACATGAAGACGGACGACACGCGGGAACACAGCGTAGATTATCCACTGACTGCAGCAGGAATAGTTCTTCATTTTATAAAAGCATAAAAACAAAACTTCAGAGAAGCTGCTGAAAGAAAAACACATTTTACAATACGTTTACATTCCTAGAAAAAAAAAGATTTTCTGTATTCAACCCTTCCTAATAACAGTCCTTTGTCTCCATGTCGAGCTCCCCTCTGATATCCTGCTGATGATCCTTTCATGGGTCATTTAGGTGTTTTTGTTGACATCTATCTTTGTAGTGTTTTTTGTGAACAACAACATGGCAGAAACCACCAAGAACTATGATTCTAATATATATTAAGTACAATATTAGGTGGCATCCAAATTGTATACAGTATATTAATAAAAGTTGCTACAATAATGTTTGTTTGTTTATTTGGACTGCTGTTTTAAAAGCTTGAACTCAGTATTCTGGCTGTTGCCAGAAGTAGAACATTGACTCTGCAGGCTGTGTTCGCCCTACTGTTTGAATGGAAGTGTGCAACAGGAATCTTTACTGCTTAAACATTTTTATTTATAATATATACTATTGGCAAATATAACTTCAATGATCGTTGGGATATCAGTTTTCAAACTAAAATATGTCCTGAGACGTGGTGGAACTCAGATTTAGCTCTTACCACCTGCAACAGTCACAGGTAGTGTCATTTACAGGGTTTATGTAAATAGCGTATAGAATAAAAATGTATTTTCCAAAGGGTTTCCTACAATTAGACACATTTTAAAAGGACTCACCTCCTCCTTCAGATATCAGCGGTGCTGGTTCAGTCTGTCAGAAATGAAGCTCACTAATACTTTGCAATGAGTTTCATTTGCAGCTGTCTCTCAAGTAGGGAGCCATCCTACTGACACACTGCTCTAACATTCAGCATTAGCTGGGAACACTGTGAAAACCTAAATCATAAAAAGGAGGCGGGAGGTGAGTTCTATGGAAGCCCATTCCTGCCACTAAAAAAAAAAAAGGGATCCATAACTCAAAATTTCGAGTTATTTTCTCGAAATTTCGAGTTACTTTCTTGAAATTTCGACATATTAACTCGAAATTTCAATTTATTAACTCAAAATTTTGAGAAAAGTAACTCGAAATTTTGAGTTAGCGCTGCCAATCAGTAATCTACGTGAATGACGTCATTTCCTCGTTACCCTGAAGCTGAAGCCTCAGCTACAAATGCTACAGCTAAGCTGCCGGTATTACATCCAGTCGTGAATGCACAGATTGCTGAGTGTTTTCAGCCTGGCTTCACAAATGATGAAATCCCCGTGTTATTAGCTGAATCACATGGTGTTACTATCAGCAAACGTACTCACGAAAGCGCCAATTTGTTGGGATCCATTTTTGAGTGCGCGTTCCTCTGCGCCATATGCTTCCGGGTAACAAGAAAGCGACCTTATTCACGTATATTTCTGATTGGCAGAGCTAACTCGAAATTTCGAGAAAATAACTCGAAATTTCGAGTTATGGATACTAGCTGTTTTGTTTTTATTTAGTGGCGGAAACGGGCTTCCATAGAGTTCAGAGGTTGGCTGGATTTTATTTTTATTTTTGCCCAAAACAAAACAAATTCTAGGAAACACTCATAAGTACTTTGTGAAGCACATTATTTTACAGTGACGGGTTAATAATTTTTGTAATAGTTTTTTCTCGGGCTCCTGTCAGTCACAGGCCCTCATCACTTTTCTCCCTTAAATGCCGCAGCCTATAAGTATGTCCTTACTTTTCAGACCTATAAGCTCCATCCAACTTTATATTATCATTATGAACGAGGCTGATACTTTACCATAAATGTCCGTGTGATTTCAGATGATTTTCCTCTCTACGCTCAGACAGCTTTTAGGTGCAAATAGAGTAAATATATTACAGTATAGTAATGTATTAACTCTGTGCGGTTTAAGACATGTTTATTAGACTAAAACAGAAAACTAAAGAAAAAGCAAACTAATTTTCCCTTGAAAGCTGAAAGTTAAGTGAAAGTGAGTAGCAGTCATTATGCTCACTATAGAGAAACTTCAGACATGTGTAAATGTAACTTGTCTCTGGAAAAGCTAACCCAACCCAACCATCTTTAACCCAGTTTCCTAAAACTCCATCTATGTCCTTCTCAATCTTATGTTCACGACTCCGTCTCTTTTTTCCTTCCTACCTCTGTTCCATATCCATCAGGACCACTTCACCCACACCCCAACTACTGATACAGACCGTAGATAGATGCAACCCCCACCCCACAATTGCCCTTGTCTGACATCAAGTTCTCTCCCCTCTAAGCACACAGCCCTGCCTGTTTAACATGACAACAGCCCAGAAAGTAAACAGGGACATTATTCCACACCATTGGACAGACCACGGTGCCTCTTTAGCTCAGCAGCCTTCTCCTCTTTTCGTTGCCTCCATTCCTCATCTCCCTGTTGTTGTTTTCTCCGTCTTTCACTCATGCACGTTGTACTGTGGTTAAAACGTGCAAGCAAGGCTCAGGGTGTAATCCAGCCAGATCCTGCGAATGCCTGCCAGGGCGAAATCGCAGTAACTGTTCTCCCACGAGGAAAGGGGCAAATACACATATGCATGCATATACATTCTCACTCTCTCTTTCATCACATGCCATCTTTTCCTCAACACCACTCAAACAGTGCTGGCTAAGTATATGCACCTGGCAGAGGATGTATTTCTCAGCCTGATGATTTATATGGGTGTTAAGTTGCTGTGATGCATTCGGCTGAAATGTGTGGGAGCAAAGAGCCATGTGAGAGATGCTGGAGTTCAAAGCCGATCAAGAGTGTATTTTGTAAGCTGGGGATAGGAAAGCAGGAATGGTTGGCTAGCAGGAAGTGGGGATCAGTGAATGGGTTGTCCTTAGACTCATCTCAATCTACAAAACAAATCCTCAACTTGAATTTAGTTGTGGGGAAGACGGAAAACTCTCAGTATTCCAAATCTGTGATACTGACGATGGGCCTCAAACTCAGAAGCATGTTTGGTTGCAGTTGCAGCCAAATTTTGACTTTTTAGTGGCCCTTTCTTAAAACCTTTTGATCACACTTCCTGTCACATGCAATAGGACAGAGGTCATTCCCACTGTGCAGGTTTGGTATCTTGGAGACTCTTGTTGTGCTGCATGTGTGGGACTACTCTGCAGTCTCGCAATCATGTCCAGGAATGTAAAATAGCTGCAATGCCTGCAGACACACTCACAGCACTCAAGCTAATGAAAACATTACATATCAATTACAAATTCTCTTTCCACAATTCGATCCTTCAGGATTGCTCCTTCCTGCTGGTGTCTCTTTCCAAAGCATCCAGTAACAGAGGACAAGAGCTGCTCCGTTTTCTTTTTTACTAGGTTGCACAGAAGATGTCTTGAATATGCTTCGAATTAATGAGAGCATCAGCTGTACAAAACAGTGACATTTTTAAACTTAATCCCAATGCTAGGATTAGAAAAAAAAAGTTAATTTCTTATGTGTAGCAGGATTAAAAACATATGAAAACACAAATTATCCAACAGATGAACCTTTGAAGAAGGAAGTGATTGCTACCAAGCAGAAGGACAACAGAAATAGCCTGCCTACATCCTCTTTGTGGCAGCTCTGAAGTGTCAGAATCACATTTGACAAGAGGAACACTCCCTTTATCTGTTCCATATGTGGCTGGTTCCTTTTCAGATCTTATATGCTGGGCTCACCACAACTATCACATTTACTTCTCTTATCAAGTGTCTTTGACTGTCGTCCCTACAGCAGCCATCTCACACTTCATTCACCTAATAATGACTTATTTGTTCTACCCCCAGACGGCACCCGGAGAATTAAAGGTGCCGTCTGAAAATATGACAACAAATGAATTCTAATCAATCAGCAGAGTAGACACCAGAGTGAAAGGGAGGGCGGAAGTGAATAATAAAAGGGGTGAGGTGGAAAGGGGGGCCTTTTAGGCTTTATGACATTCCTGTGTAGATGGAGATGGGGGTCTGGTGGGGTGGAGTGGCCTCTGATGTTCCACAGCGGTCCCAGAACCCTACTTTCATTAGTGGAGTGGCCCATAAAAGGACACCCAGAGCACCTGACTGCCGGACCAGCCAGCGCCGGCTCCCCTCTTACTGCCTGCCTCCGCCATTCCGCCTGCCCTATAAAACATCTGGTGACACAAGACCTCGACTGTTTCAGCTAAGTCTGCCCAGAGCACTCGTAAACAGTCTCTGGTCTAATGCAAGACAGAGGTGGCGTGACAGGCCAGATTCAGAACTGACATCCAGGAGATGCCGTTCCGGCTCTGGAGCCCAGGAAGCGTGAGGTCTGGTGTTTACTCGGAAATCAGATAAATCAGCACGCAAATAATACATCAAATAGACCGGAGAAAACACACATACACATACAGCCTTATTATAGGCGACACTTGAGAGTATGTTTGATTGGTCCAGCGAAAGCCAAGACCTTTCCAGGTAACTCACCGGGAGGTTTTGGCTCTCGATTAGCTAGCCACTCCTTCTTAAGTACACTGCCATCCATTGTCAGGCTAAGCAGTCACTCAGATCAAACAGAATGCAATGGACAAAAAAATGTAACAGCTTATGAAGGGAAACGGGCTGAACTCAAAGAGAGATGTCTGTCCATATTTAATTTAAGGCAGGCTGCTGTCGAGGAGGCTGGGGCAGAGCCGATCAAAGGCCGGTAGCGTGCTGCTGTAGCTTCTAACCACTTAGCACCTTTTCACTGCCTTTGATCTGATAATTAAGAGGCTACTCCAAGAGCAGGTGGCACTGATAAGTGTACTGCTAAACCAATAGCAGAGTGCATACATGGCCAAAGTCCTGTTGTATAACCGTGGATACACAACAGCACTCTGATCCATAAAGACTCCAGCTCACCAACTGGAAATAAAGCTAAAACACTAGCCAGCGATGTGTAAATAGCGCAAGCCACTCCAGTAAATGACAAGGCAAAGATGAAAGTCGTAATAGTCTGTGTCTGATGGAGGATGTTTACTGCTGAGAGCATGGAGAGGAAACTGAAAACGAGAGAGGATTGTGGGAGAATAAGAGGGGGGCACATTGAGGTGCCTTGTCCATTACTGGATACGCTCAGTGATGCAGCCTCTGGAGGCTGGATAAGAGAAAGATCCCTGTTGTTTTGTTGGCTACGGAAGAACAGGAAGCAGAGGTGTGTCATTATGTTGGCTTTGAAGATGTCCCTAATCGAGAGAAGATGCTCCACATTGAAACGCAGCTGAGGGGAACGCTGCAGACTACTGAAAATATGGGTAGGCAGAGGGGAATGCAATACATGCTGGGAATTAGTATGTGAAGCACCTTGAAACAAAGCCCGTTTCTGAAAGGCAGTCCTCAGTTCTGGCCATGCTTACATACACTGTTTCGCCCCCCCCCCCCCAAAAAAAAGCAAAAACCCTTAGGCAATATCTGAAAGCAACTAGTTTTAAAAATTTATATCTAATGGTCATCTGGTCATCACACTATTAGAAACTCCACTGATCAGACAGGGACAGTACTTTAATTTTTCTATTTCTCATTAGAAATAGAAAAACTAAATTCATGCAATAGGGAACCTTTTATTAGGTTTATCAAACAGGAAACTACAGTTGAGCCTGGATTCAAAGAACACAGCCACAGCTGGACATTTGATGTAGACCCTCTTACACCTTAAATTATGCAATAGTAAACAACATCATTATCATGACATGATCATGTCAGACATTTATAGTAAACCATTGTCAAAGTTAATGCAAGAGACTCAACAACTTAAATGAACTGAATTCACAACAGTTAAGAACTTGGAGATTTTCAACATGTTGATATTCAAGCAGTGGTTTGCAAGTCTCTGTCTTTACGTAGGTTTAAGCCCAACGCCTGTATTCCAGTAAACAGGTTTAGTTAACAAAAAAATGTTCCTTTTCCTGTTACTACCACACACCAAATCCGGTCATTGGTACTTGCTGGCTTGTGTAGCCACGAGGTAACAAAAGCTCAACACTGCCCCCTAGCATCCTGGAGCACTTCTGTTGTGTTTTGTACGTGCTTCTGAGTTTTTGCATGTTTTGGAATATTTACGTTTTGGAGTTTTTACGAGCTTCGGAGTTTGTACATACTTTGTCTCTAGGGGCCACTGTAAATATACTTTTATTTATTCACTCCATATAAAATGTAATAAATAAATCATATAATACAAAAACCAACTATTTACATTTCAACTTTTAATTATTTAAGTTTTCAGCTGTTTTAAATGCAGCCTTAGTTTGTGTTTTGAACACAGATTGGAGCTTTTTGGATTATTGGATTTTTTTTCAAAGGTTAAGGTTCAGTCATTCAATGTCATTTTGAAAGGTACAGTGTCTGAAAGTCTGAGTCTCATCATATTACAGAAAATCACCTAAATCAGGCTCAGTGGGGGGGTCACTCTTTAATTTTTATGTCTCCTTCTCCATGCTTTCTGAACATGCACAAGTTCTGGCTTGCATGAGGCAATGTACCCTAATTGAAATGAACATATAGGATTAGTATATATGTAGCTGAGTCAAGTTTCCTGGTAACTCTTAAGTATGTTGACTTTTAAAAAAGGTAGTCCTGTGTCAGTCTGTAAGGGTCAAAGGGTAAATGTCACTAGGATTATGACTTCTGAGTCCGTGACGTACCACTGTAACCTGAACAATGTTGGGGAGTAACCGAATACATGTACTGGCGTTACTCATTTAAAGTACAAAATATGAGTAACTGTATTCCGTTACAGTTACCGTTTAAAAAGGTGGTATTCAGAATACAGTTACTTTATTGAAATAAATGGACTACACAGCGGTCTTTTCCTGTTTCATATGTTAGGCTATGCCTTCTCTATTTTTGGCAATTCCATGCCAGTGGAAAACACGCATTAAGAGGCTCTAATTCCTGGGTCTCACGGCCCATGTCACCTCTACTTGAGGCCCACATAGTGATGTAGTGATGTGAAGAAATATTTTTTTTAATTATTATTCAAAACATTATTTAATATGAAGGCAATAGCCAGAGTGTTACAGGCATAGTCCTAAAGCATGTAGCCTCATGGGCAGTGTAGTCCGTGCTGCAGGGAGAATGGACTGCCACACCCGTTATGTGTCTGTGAGCGAGGGAGGGAGAAAAAGGAAAAGTACGAGCTGTCATCGAGCAGAAACGGGAGCTGGAAGCATGTAAATATAATAATAACCAC
>NW_024582632.1:113132-114538 GCF_018398535.1 Haplochromis burtoni
TCTGTAATCTGTAGTGGAATACATTTTAAAATGAACCTTCCCAACACTGAACCTGAATCTGTCTCACTTTAGCAGGATCAGTCTTTACACAGATATTAGTGATGTTCATTCGTGATTTTCTGCAGCATATTTTCAAAGGGATAGTTGGCAGTTGGCTCGGATCTGGGTTGGATGACACCAGAAACCAATTTCTCTTGAGTTCATTTGGAATCGTAACGAGACCACCGACTCCAAAGGGTCTTTCTTTGGTTGCACCATGGTACTGTGTTCACACCTGCAAAAAACAGACTGCACTAGAGGGGAAAACAAAGCCAGTTTCGATGTAAGCATGTAAACACCACAGGTGTCAAAACTGCCTCAGACAAGTCTTATGTTGTTGGTTGTCTTCCACAAATCAAACTTGACTGAGGTTCCTCAATAGTTTAAGTTTTCTTTTAGTACTTGGAATAATCTAATAGTGGCTTTGTATTAAGTGACTGGTTTTCAGTTGCCGAGGAGCAGCCTATCTTTTTGTGGTTTTAGGAGTAACATGATGAGTCCTTGAGTCATTTTAGCGGGAAGGTCATACTTTCAGAATCCTCAAAGCACAGGCTGAGGAGGAGTGGCAGCAATCTTCCAGGTCTTTCAGTCTTCTAGGTTATCAGTCAACCAGAGACTGAGGCTGAGTTTGAATTCATTTGAAATGAAACTGTTAGTCTTCTCCACCCTAAATGCAAAAGTTAAGTAAGTTAGCTTAGTTGTCCTCCTGGACCTGTGAGCTTCTCAGCACTCGGTCCTGATAAAATAGTTATTGTAGGTGAGTTTAACATCAGTGCAGATGCTGAAATTGACAAACTAAACACAGCGTCTTTAATTGTTAAAAATAATATCAATAAAATATTAATGATCCCACTGACCGTTTTAATCATACTCTGGATCTTCTCCTGAATATAGAAAATGAGTGTTTCAGAATATTCCTTGAAAAGCTTTTTCTGACCATTGTTTTAAAAACTTAAATTCACAATAATTTATTAAGCAGTGCGGGACCAAAAATGTATTTATAATAAAATTCTGAAAGTACTGCAAGTAAGTTTAATGAAGTGAGGCCCCCTTTCCAAGGCGTTATCTTTTTCAGTGTAACATGCCAACACAACTATCTAAACTTTACACCCCCAGGTAGCTTATCTTGTCAAAAATGTAAAGTCCTGACTGCATACACTGTGACTCCTCTGAAGAGAAGAAAAAAAAAGAGAGCGAGAGACACTTGACTCTGGTATAACTCACAAATGTCCACATTAATCCATACATAATGCATGACCTGGAGAGTGTTGGGATTCAGAGATTCTTTTATTCCTACCATATAATTTGCCTTATGAAGAATGTATTAATAACATGTTTCACAGTATCATTTATCAGTAATATTTCCT
>NW_024582632.1:116298-123575 GCF_018398535.1 Haplochromis burtoni
GTTTATTTATCGGATAAAATACGTTAAATGTCACCGTTATTATTGGCCAGCCCGGAAACAGCGGGGGGAGTGGTATGCATATATATATATATATATATATACATATATTGAATTTTACAGTGTTTATTTATCGGATAAAATAAGTTAAATGTCATCGTTATTACTGGCTGGCCAGAAATTTAATCTAATCTAATCTAATAACTTTAATCTCAGCCAAACCAATTTACTCATGAACAAATAAAACACTGTAAAAAGTCAAACAATAACATTTTTATCTAAGTGACTTATATATCATGTTTAACCTGAGTAGCAAAAGACCACGGGGGTTTGAAAACGATGTGCCGCGAGTTTGCTGTTCTCGCCGGCTCAGATATTTGAAGTTTACACAGCTACATTCTCGCCTGAAAATATGTGAAATGTTTATTTTACGACCCAGAAAGTGTAATAAGATTAATATTAAAAGTAAGTAGCTGCCGCCATTGTTGGAAACTGGAACTAGCTGGGTATAAAGTCCACACATTTTCCGTCAGTTGTTCCGTCTGTCCTGCTCACATCTCCAATGGTTGTACACGTTGTCATTAACATGGCTTCACTCCACATCAGCCACGCCGCTTTGCTCGCTAAAACACCGGTGTCGGCACACGCTGTCATAGCCTGTCAATGACGTTGATTAGCTGCGTATATACGAATGTGAATCGCGTGATTGGCTGGACTGTGGGATAAGGTGGCATCGTTCTGATCCCATACAGGAGTAGCCAGTCACTTACTGACTAACAATGCAAAACAGAATTGTTAAAGTTTTAATGTTAATTTCAATTCAGGTTAAATTTTTTTTTTTGTGCGCAACGCAGATTTTTTCTGCGCAGAGACCGTGCCAGCAGTGCGCAATTGTGCACGCGCGCAGCTTAGAGGGAACATGGCCCAGGACTGTGACAACCTGTGGTTCCTAGAGTTTTCAAAAGTAGAATGGGAGGCGGAGCGTTGAGCTGTTAGACCACTTCCCTTGATTTGGATTTGTTTGGACAGCTTATGGCTGGGTCAAGTGATCCAGAACCATCCTTTAGTTATGCTGAAATGGGCTTAAGAGTGTTTCTTCTTTGTTTCACGTGTACACTATTGCATTTAATCATTAGCTATTATTGGAGTCAAACTATGGCTGCCTCCTATAGTTTGCTTTCTGCCCTCTTCCCCTTCTGGTCATGGCGGATGACCCCGCCCCTCCATGAGGTTTCTTCCTGTTTGTCATGGCACTGGGTCTGCGACCAAGTGTTTTCTAATTTATGGACATTATGCTGTTTATGTTTGTATATCCTGTGATTCTTAGGTTCATGTTTATTTTTATATCTTATATTAAGTATGTTTCATTACCCTTCAGTTATTTGTGATTTTGAGTTTTTCTCCCTCAGTGTCTAGTCTTCTCCTGTCATTAGATAGTCTTGTCTTCACGTTTGGTTTTTCTCCCTTTTTTGTCTCTCCAGTGTAACTCATGTCCCCATGCCTGTGTCTTCCCGAGGCCTCTGTCAAGCCTGTGTAGCTTTTTTTTTTTATCTCTGTGTTATTGTACTTTAGTGATGTTCGATTCGTGAATGAATCGTTCAATAATCGAGAATCACTTTACTGACTCGTGAATCATGATTCACAAGCCTCAATCAGATACAGGGCTTGCAATATCGCTAGCCCGACGTCCCGGGGCTAGCGATTTTTTCAGTCGGGCTACCAAAATCTATCTCTGCCCTGCCCGTCGGGCTATTGTAGGAAAAATATATGTCAATGCTTTTGCATTCTTTCAGGAAATGTAGCTGGGTAATTATGTCATTGGCATCGGTGAGCCACTGTCAATATGTGACATATTGAAAGTCGCGTTTGAATTTGCGCTTGTTTTTTTGCTTTCACTTTGCAATCGTGCGAACTGTGTATAGAGAGCGACAGCACTGATCTGTGAGTGATGATAATTTGTGCACCAATTCCTCTGACATCGTCTTATTAATCGTTAGCTTACTATGCAAACATGACAAGTGAAATCTCCGCAGCTTAAACATGTGAGAGGTTGATCGCGCAGAGAATCGCTGAGCTTATGTGAGTGCGTGTGTAAAAGCAGCAGGTTTAATTTTCAGTTCTGCTGAGCCAAATAAGACAGGTCAGGGTGAAGAAGTGACAGCCAAAGAAAAGCTTACCACAAAACGGAGAAGTTATGACAAATCAGACTATAAGGCAAAAAGAAAGTGCAGCTTTATGGTTTCATGGACAAAAGAATTTCTGTGGCTGCAATATGACGAGCTAAATAACCAGGGCTGCACATAAGTGGTCCGCAGGTGCGCATTCGCTGTCAAAATAAAAAACACGCACAAGGGTTAGGGTTAAATTTAAAAACTGTACTTTTGAGTTAAAATATATATTTATAATTTTAATAAATGACAAATTAAAAATGCATGAACATTTTTTTGGTATCGAAAAAATATCGAACCGTGAATTTTGTGTATCGTTGCACCCCTAATATATATATGTGTATATATATAAACACCCAGCACGCCCCTGCGGGCGGTTTATCCTTCAAGCTCGGGTCCTCTACCAGAGGCCTGGGAGCTTGAGGGTCCTGCGCAGTATCTTAGCTGTTCCCAGGACTGCGCTCTTCTGGACAGAGATCTCCGATGTTATTCCCGGGATCTGCTGGAGCCACTCGCCTAGCTTGGGAGTCACCGCACCTAGTGCTCCGATTACCACGGGGACCACCGTTACCTTCACCCTCCACATCCTCTCGAGCTCTTCTCTGAGCCCTTGGTATTTCTCCAGCTTCTCGTGTTCCTTCTTCCTGATATTGCTGTCATTCGGAACGCTACATCGATCACTACGGCCGTCTTCTTCTGTTTGTCTACCACCACTATGTCCGGTTGGTTAGCCACCACCATTTTGTCCGTCTGTATCTGGAAGTCCCACAGGATCTTAGCTCGGTCATTCTCCACCACCCTTGGGGGCATCTCCCATTTTGACCTCGGGACTTCCAGGTTATACTCGGCACAGATGTTCCTGTACACTATGCCGGCCACTTGGTTATGGCGTTCCATGTATGCCTTGCCTGCTAGCATCTTGCACCCTGCTGTTATTGCATTGTGGGGCATCTTAAAGCCAGGGTTGGTGAAGACCGTCTATGGGATTGTGTCTAGTGCCAGCCTATGTACGCAAAGTATTAGTCAGCACGAGTGCAGTTCCCCCACTTAAAATGATGACAGAGGTCAGTAATTTGCACCAGAGGTACACTTCAACTGTGAGAGACAGAATGTGAAAAAAAAATCCATGAATCCACATGGTAGGATTTGTAAAGAATTTATTCGTAAATTAGGGTGGAAAATAAGTATTTGGTCACCTCAAACAAGGAAAATCTCTGGCTCTCACAGACCTGTAACGTCTTCTGTAAGAAGCTTTTCTGTCCCCCACTCGTTACCTGTATGAATGGCACCTGTTTGAACTCATCATCTGTATAAAAGACACCTGTCCACAGCCTCAAACAGTCAGACTCCAAACTCCGCCATGGCCAAGACCAAAGAGCTTTCGAAGGACACCAGGAAAAGTATTGTAGACCTGCACCAGACTGGGAAGAGTGAATCTACAATAGGCAAGCAGCTTGGTGTGAAAAAATCAACTGTGGGAGCAATCATCAGAAAATGGAAGACATACAAGACCACTGATAATCTCCCTCGATCTGGGGCTCCACGCAAGATCTCATCCCGTGGGGTCAAAATGATCATGAGAACGGTGAGCAAAGATCCCAGAACCACACGGGGGGACCTGGTGAATGACCTGCAGAGAGCTGGGACCAAAGTAACAAAGGTCACCATCAGTAACACACTACAACGGCAGGGAATCAAATCCCGCAGTGCCAGACGTGTTCCGCTGCTGAAGCCAGTGCATGTCCAGGCCCGTCTGAAGTTTGCCAGAGAGCACATGGATGATACAGCAGAGGATTGGGAGAATGTCATGTGGTCAGATGAAACCAAAGTAGAACTTTTTGGTATAAACTCAACTCGTCGTGTTTGGAGGAAGAAGAATACTGAGTTGCATCCCAAGAACACCATACCTACTGTGAAGCATGGGGGTGGAAACATCATGCTATGGGGCTGTTTTTCTGCCAAGGGGACAGGACGACTGATCCGTGTTAAGGACAGAATGAATGGGGCCATGTATCGTGAGATTTTGAGCCAAAACCTCCTTCCATCAGTGAGAACTTTGAAGATGAAACGAGGCTGGGTCTTCCAACATGACAATGATCCAAAACACACCGCCCGGGCAACAAAGGAGTGGCTCCGTAAGAAGCATTTGAAAGTCCTGGAGTGGCCTAGCCAGTCTCCAGACCTCAACCCCATAGAAAATCTGTGGCGGGAGTTGAAAGTCCTGTTGCTCGGCGACAGCCCCAAAACATCACTGCTCTCGAGAAGATCTGCATGGAGGAATGGGCCAAAATACCAGCTACTGTGTGTGCAAACCTGGTAAAGACCTATAGTAAACGTTTGACCTCTGTTATTGCCAACAAAGGTTATGTTACAAAGTATTGAGTTGTATTTTTGTTATTGACCAAATACTTATTTTCCACCCTGATTTACGAATAAATTCTTTACAAATCCTACCATGTGGATTCATGGATTTTTTTTTCACATTCTGTCTCTCACAGTTGAAGTGTACCTCTGGTGCAAATTACTGACCTCTGTCATCATTTTAGGTGGGGGAACTTGCACAATCGGTGGCTGACTAAATACTTTTTTGCCCCTGCTGTTATGTGCTGGATTGTCTCTGGGGCATCTTTACACAGCCTGCACCTGGGGTCTTGCCTGGTGTGATAGACCCCAGCCTCTATGGATCTTGTACTCAGAGCTTGTTCTTGTGCTGCCATGATTAGTGCCTCTGTGCTGTCTTTCAGTCCAGCTTTGTCCAGCCACTGGTAGGATTTCTGGATATCAGCCACCTCCTCTATCTGCCGGTGGTACATACCGTGCAGGGGCCTGTCCTTCCATGATGGTTCCTCGTCTCCCTCCTCTTTCTTGGGTTTCTGCTGCCTGAGGTATTCACTGAGCACTCGGTCAGTTGGGGCCATCTTCCCAATGTATTCTTGGATGTTCGTTGTCTCATCCTGGACTGTGGTGCTGACACTCACCAGTCCCCGGCCCCTTCCTTCCGCTTAGCGTACAGCCTCAGGGTGCTGGACTTGGGGTGAAACCCTCCATGCATGGTAAGGAGCTTTCTTGTCTTTATGTCAGTGGCTTCTATATATAATTTAACATCATATATATTTCAATGTAACGGTAGCTTATGGGTATGCTGTACTTGTAATATATGTATTTGTTGTTGTGTGTAGTAGTGTACAGCTTCACAAAGGTTCTTCAGTTATTTACACACTCGGCAAATAGAATGGAAAAAATAAACTTGCTTTTCAAAATGCTACAAAAATCTGATTTCACTTTGTCTTTTGGCGGATTAAAATTGGCAAGCACTCTACAATGGAGAAATGGACATTACTTTTATTTTTTGGGGAAAAAATGACAAGAGCGTGACAGTAAAGTGCATACTGTCATGCTACCCCACCCACCAGCCGGAGCCTGATCTTCATCACTTAACATAGGCAATGACCCCAGCCCAGTAGCCAGACCCTGAACTTCAGCAGGTAATAAACCAATGACCAGTCAGCATGCAAAGTAGAACCACTGTGGCAAATGCTTTGAAGTCTCCTCGTGCTGGTTTTCATCTTTGCTTTGTGTTGTAAGATAGGGATTGTGTTGGTGTGTTTTAAACACAATGAACACAGGACGAGAGACTGTCAAATTAAAAGAGGAAGTACAATAGTGATGGTAAATTCAATTCTTTTTACTGAATCGACTTTTAATGAGTCACTCACCAAATGAATCGAGGTTTTTTGAGTCATTTGAGTACTGAGTCAGTTACCCAGAGAGTGCAAAAAATGTAACCTTTTCACTCAAACTTAATTTTGTTTCTCTTTTCATGTAAATCCTACTGCTAAGATGAATGATTGTAAAAGAAAACAACTATTTTATAGAGCAAAAAAAATTCTAAAGGGAACATTTATTTATGTTTATTTTTAGTTTTTATTAGTATTTTCCTTAAATGTGTCAAATATATATTTTCTCATCTAAATGTCCACTGAGCTGTGAGCCAGGGGGCGGTAATGCGCCTTAACATTGGTTGCCAACCAAGAAGAAGAAGCTGTGAGCCAGGAGGGAGGGGGTAGTAAGTCCTGAGTATTGCCAACTTAGCGACTTTGTCGCTATATTTAGCGAGTTTTCAGACCCCCTTAGCGACTTTTTTTCTAAAAAGCGACTAGCGACAAATCTGGCGACTTTTTCTGGTATTATTGGAGACTTATTTATGACGACTTTTTGACGTGAAAACGCGTATCGCTCTTACTCTCAACAAGCAGCGGTGCTGCCGTGGGCACCTCACCCGTGCCAAAGCGCTCACAGGCGGAGGATAGTCCTCCCCCAGCTGCTATCAGGGCAGGAGATGTTCACACCTGTGCGTCCAAACGGCAAATGAATCGCGCATGAGCGAAGCCGCTGCTCCCGCACTGACTGTAACGCAGTCAGTTCTTCTTTTACTGTTATGCTGTTTTGTGGATCACAAGGTTTAAAACTACTTATAAACACACACTCTCACACACAAAGTAACTCCACCAGAGTGCCAATTTCGGGTCACTTTTGCCGGTCCAGGCCCGGATAAAGGAGCAGGGTTGGAATTGTGACATTAAAAAACAATAATTGCTAAAAGAAATTTAATTTGTAGTTCTAAATAAATTCTAACTGCATTTAGGACGTTTTTTACTCACTTTATGTCTCTTCCACGATGTTATTTCTCTCTCCAACAACGTAGGTTACAATTACATTAGCATGACCAATTATGCAAATTAGGCGATGACGTCATTTGGCGACTTCTAGCGACTTTTAGGACAACCAATAGCGATTTTTCCTTACTGAGGAGTTGGCAACACTGGTCCTGAGTGATTCGCTTATGCTATGATTCAGCACAGCAAGGGAAGGGGTGAGTAACTCAAATGTGCTGTTAGCATGTTAGCAGAGCGATGCTACTGTGAACCTGAGGAGCTATTGTCTTGATGTGAGCTTCTACTCAGGGTTTTTTCTTCCAGTTCAGAGCAGAAATGTTTTTGTTAAGAAACTGGCTGTTGTTTTTTCCCCACAATTTTAATTATAAGCTAGATATATTTCTACTAATGGAATTAGTTTGCTAACAGCAACAGGATGAGTCAGTGAGTCAGTTGC